>NW_027294134.1:0-3345 GCF_016086655.4 Lepeophtheirus salmonis | reverse complement strand
ATTATGATGCATCCCAGCCCACGGGTTGTGAAAGTGAAGCACTGGCCCGAAAGGTGGACCCCAACCATGGGGTGTGCAAAAGAACAACAGGTTCAGGAATTGGATCTTTCAATATCCTATTATATTTTAAATACCATGGGTTGTTCAAGTGAACCTCTGGTCGAAAAATTAGGTAATTAGCTACGGCCACTACTTAATGGAGCATTAAGAACCCCTTTTAATAGTCTATAATAGACTATGGAAACCCCCAGAACTGACAATCTCAGTAATCATATGACAGAGCAAATGAAGACATTCAAGACATTCCTATGATGTGGAAACGTGAAAATAAGACAAGTCAGTTGGTTGATGGACAGTGGCTCATTCCATTTTGCTGGTGAATCATAGCTTTCTCTCTGTATTAGAGGTCCTCCATATTTATAATAAAGACTGTATCTGAGGTATCAGATTCTGAGGCTGAGAGTTTGATCCAAAAGAGTATGATTTTAACTATGGAAATATATATATTAGAGATGGGGAAGATGGTCAAGGAAAGCCTCATGTGAAAATGTAGAGAAATCATTCTGTTTGAGTTATATAAAGGGCCTGGTAGCCCTGTCAACAATCCGTATCCGTGGAGAATTAGTGGTCGCATCTGATCACTGTCCTTCAATGCCACCCTTCAGAACCTTCCAGTGTATCCATTTGGAAAATGTAGATTAGTGACGGCCAAGCTTAAAAGAGAGGAGCTAATCACAAGTAAGAAGAACAAGCAAACAGGATGATGTAATTCTCATCAAGACAGTTTAAGGAGACAGAGGTAGGACAGTGCTTCAAAGTCCATGTTAAAAGTATCACTGTGGACAAACTGTTCCCACTACGTCGATGAAGTTCCCAGAGAAAATGAAATTACAATGCGATTGACTGCGATAATTATGCCAGATGGAAATGATAAAGGATTTTGCGGTGTAATTACACAGACTCAAATAAATAAGTTCATCTGAGAAGTGACACTTATATAATAGCAATGACAAATAGCACAAGATACCGCAACAGTATTTTATTTGGAGATGCTTATGCTTAGAATATATTATGTAATTTTTTTAGGTAATATTAGTTATGTTAGGTATGTTCAAAAATAGGATTTTTTGAAATTATTTACTGGATGTTGAAATTATATTTAATTAAGTTTTTTTAATGTCTATTTTGAAGAAATAATAAAATCTATATATAATATACACCGAGTAGTTCGAATATTATTTAAAAAGGATCAACAATTTTAATGTTAATTTTTTATTAAATCTTTAATTCTTGCTTTAGTCATCCTGATACCCTGGATTACTTTAGAGTTAATATTTCAACATAATATGTTACGTTATTGAAAGTAGGGACTATTTCGTTCAATAAACAATAAAAAAGCTTTAAAATGCAACAGTTGTCAGTATGAACGCGAAAGGGTAAGGTGTCTAATTTTCTCCACGCCAATGTGAGAGTCGAGGAGATCCTGAAGGTCGTAGGGTGCTCCCGGAGTCATGTTTAAAAGATAAAATCACGTTGTCTTCAGGGTAGAGTCTTTGAGAGATTCCTGGTAGTGATAGACGCCATAAAATCGGAATCATGGAGGACCTGGACACTGCAATCACCAGTAGTCCGGCTAAGTCGATGAGGCAGCATGTCAATGCTCGCAATATCAGTGATTGTCTGTGATGAGGTTTGTGAATAGTTTGGGAAGGTCTGTTATTACAGTAAAATGGGTAATTGTTTCTACACTCAATCAATGCCAACAGGATCAAGAGGCCAGAAATTGTGACTTGGTTTAAAAACATAATGGGTCCATTTAGCCACCCTCCTCCACTGAATTTTCCCTCCTCGACTATGCCGTTTGGAGCCTAGTCAAGAAGAAATTCTGTGTTACTCACTGAAATTTGGATGACCTCACGTGCCTCTGTCAGAGAAGCAGTGGGCAGCTGTGGTCCGAGGTCTCTCATCGGGCTGAAGTGAAGTGGCTTTAGGCCCAGTTGGAGGCCATACTAGCAGTAAAAGGATAGTAAAAGGAAATCCTATGATTTTTGAGAAATATAAAGATATATCAATGGAAAAGTTAGTGATAAAGCTGAAATTCTGTACTCCTTTTCTATCTTACAAAAGTTTATCCTATTTGGTCGTTATCAAAAACTCCAAGGTTTTACATCTCACACTGTAATGTCTTTAAATTTGACAAAAACTGTTGCATAGTTTTCGACTTGATGTCAAAGAAAAATGTGACTGGTCAACATAAAAGTCTTTTGAAACACCAGATCGGGGCCAATATCAGTATTTTAATACAAACAAAGGTTCTTAACTATAGTGAAAACTGTTGGATATCTCGACCTATAGCAGAAAAATTAGGCTGTACGTATTGGTGATATAATTTTTTTTTTTTTTTTACATTTCTCATTTTCTTGATTTTGTGTTAACTTATCACATATATGTATGAATAAAATTGCTTTAAAAACCACAAAATATAATAATGGGTTCATTACCCTTAGCTGAGCACACTTTTGTCAAGTCCATTAACAGTATTAAAAAAATCAGCTTACTCATGTAGATGAACAAAAAATACTAGTACAATTACTTGAAAGACTCACAATGTATACATATAGTATATATTCGTGACCGGCGTTGTTTATATGTAAAATGTAAAAATAAATGTTTTATGTCTTAGGTATAATAATAAAACTATTTTGATTCACCAGTCACTCAAAAAGTGCAGAGTGCATACGTATCAATTGGATTAGAAAATAGTAATGTATCTGGAAAATATTTTTTTATAATCTGTATTTACAAAGAGTATGAAAGTTTTACCAAAATCTGACAAAAATGAGAGCAAAAGTCCAAAAATCCAGAATCTCTTTCTCCCGCATTTGGATCAAAAATACATAATAAAGATTGTGTAGGATGTCCGTTCTGTTAGTTGGATACAACCTACCAAAACATAATAAGATTAGGAACTGAGAGGGCCCAAGGAAGTAGTTGGCACAAAACAGGCTCTAACATATATATTCACAAATTTTAAGTATTTCAAGTTACAGTTATTCGATCAGACATTTTTGCAAACGCACTCTGTTTATGCAATTACAAAACTTTGACTACCCCAATTGGAGCATGAGAAAATGTTCACAAAGCTATGAAAAAAGTTCCATGTTAAGATTAAGTATAAAGGTACAATATTCATTTGAGTCTCAGTCTTTTTTTAAAGATATTTATTTATTTACAGCATGCCAAATCCTAATTAGGAACTATGTTCTGCAAATATTGTGTGTTGGTGTTTAAAAAATGATTACTTATTTCCAAAGAAATACATGATTTTCAGAGTACCATCAAAAA
>NW_027294133.1:0-493 GCF_016086655.4 Lepeophtheirus salmonis | reverse complement strand
TGCAAGTGGTACAGAGTGTAGCACGGACTTGCACCCTCTTTCAAGTGAACCTGGACTCTAGTTGTCTTCATCTATGTAACCTGTCATCTTTAAATACTTCTGAAAATTTATTTTTCATCAAAGATTTCAGGGTTGATTTCTGTGAATCCATGGAGTGACACAAATTATGATGGTTCTCCAGCTTCACGATACCAAAATCAATACTGTAGCCGAACCCAAGGACTACTGTAAGCAGGACAGAACACTGCGCTCACGCGTTTATAGGAGATTATTTAATGGTGAAATGTCCAGACTATGATATTCAAGTTCCTTAAATATCTAGCATATTTGTAGGACACAGCTGGTAATAGTGTTTTGTATCACAGTAGTTTTAATCTTGTTTTACAAAAGAATCGAATATCCCACAAATTGAAGTTATGGATGCCATGAATCCAACTTTTCTTCGTTTTGACCAAAACATTGCCAAATTCATGCTTCAATTTGCTAATATGCG
>NW_027294132.1:0-514 GCF_016086655.4 Lepeophtheirus salmonis | reverse complement strand
ATCCATTGCTAATCATCTACGTTCAAAAAAATTATGGAGAAATACACGGGTAAACCTATTCCTTCCAATGGAGGATGTTGTTAATTATGTCATTTATAGAAATACCCCTATTGTAAATTGTAAAGTTGAGATAATTTTCAGCATGTTTTGAGTCATCCACACCAAATTACGATCAAGGTTATCTGATAAGGTGTGCTATATTTACAATTAATCTGAAGATTATTACACATTAACTTCCACACTTCTGAGATAAACTGTCTTCCCAGATCGGAAGTAATTATAGATGGAACTATTAATCTGGAAAGTTTCTGCGATGGCAAGTTCCGTAGTGTTTCTTAGTGGTATTGATTCTAACCATCTTGTACGTCCATCAATTATTGTAAGAAAATATCTTAGGCCATCGACTGATGTGAATGGCCCAACTAAATCTATGTGAAGGTGATGGAACATTTTTCGGGTACATCCAATACAACTGGATTCTTATTTATGTATGTGGTTATTTTAGTTTTCGCAC
>NW_027294131.1:0-3227 GCF_016086655.4 Lepeophtheirus salmonis | reverse complement strand
ACTTCCATGTCCAGGGCGAGGAATAGAAACTATTTTTTTATATTAGAGGGTTCTTTGGATGTATATGATGCTTTGGTAGTGATCTTTAACTATCTCACACTACCCCCGGGACAACGACCAACCCGAGGACTTTGAACTGGGTTATGGTGGTAGAAGGGTTCCTTGGATGTATTGGCAGTAGTTTTTAACAATCCCACACTACCCCCGGGACATTGGCCAATCTGAGGGCGGAGAGTATTGAACCATATTTGAAGAGGCCCGAAACTTTTTATAAAATGCCAACTAAATATTAAATACCCTTTTTTTAATGAAAAAATATGGGAGTGAACGCCCAACTTTGCGGTGTGAGTAGCATAAATCTCACAATTATAAGAGAAGGACTACATACAGTATGCGTGCAAATCGTACCGCACCATTTCGAGCTCCATAGAGCTGTAATTACTTGTAATCGATGTTGGATATAACAGATAATTTTTTTTCAAAATGAATCAGATTTACTAGATTGCATTATTGGGTGCGTTATGTTAACAAACAACGACAAAGAATGCAAAAGGACAGATATTCTTTGCGTCCACCATTCTGAAAATGAGTTCGTTGACAATGTGAATTGCTCTTTTAAACTTTAAATTCTGGAGCCTCATTAAAAGCGGTAAGAGCTTCTCCAGGAAGTGGAGGATACAACATGATTTTTACTGGAGACTTCTTGACTGGTAGAGTTTAGGGTGGAACCAAGGGGTGATTAAAGAGGTTGTGAAGCCCTAGTTGTGTGCCAACTATTCTGAAGAGGATTACTGTTGGCGAAAAGATTCAGAAACTGGTCATAACAACTGAATTTTGCAACATGGAAAACCTCACCGATTTCTTTGTTCCAATTTTGGAACCCCTTATCACCGGACTGCTCGTCACTGCACTATGGAATATAGGTCTTTGTGGAGAGGTAGGCCTGAAAAGTCCTCCACTGCGGTGATGATTTCCTGAAGGCCTTCGTTGAGAAACAATGGACTGATATGTCCAATGAATACCTCATCAACCTGTACAAGGCCTTCTCACACATACTGGAGGCAATGGTTGCTACAAAGGAGAACATTTCGAGGAATAATTGTTGATATTATAAGGTATAATTTTAATAAAAGAATTACAGCTGATACTATATAGGTACATTTTGTTCGTGATGAAGTCGATTTCAATCTGACTATCAAAGACGGTACGATTTTTTTATCACACTGTATATTACACTCGTATCGTACATTCAACTCAGGGATGAAATCAGTAAATGATCTTCCTCAGGTCAATGTTGCCTTGTGATTCAAAGAATAATGACTGATTAACCTTCTCTTCTATGTAGAGCCTTGCCCAGATTTCATGAATCAGATTTCCAATAGCGATCCGCAGTCAGGTAATTGTAAACAGATTTTACAACAAAAGCTCAACTCCCACCTCCTACCCCATAGGACATCAATGTAAACATACGCATACATAGGTACGTAACATAAAGTTTATAAACATGCATAGATATATCAGAGAGATCAATTCTGTCACGTGGTGAGTATAAAATAAATTATTTTTCTTCATTCATGTCTTTGCTCCATACTTCTTCTCATAATATACTTCCATACGAGAGTCTGCTTATGTGCACGGGCCTAAAATTAAATTAAATAAACATACATGTCTTTATATAAGAACCTGGAAGGTAATGTGGCAACTCAGACCATTTAGAAAATGCTTGGGTCGAGCAGCGTATTTATCATGATGTTTTATTAGACATTTCATTTCAGTAGTTAGACAAATAAGTAAATCCCTTACCGACTACTATTGATCTTTTATGTACTTCTAGACTATCACTGTCATATTATTTGTCAAAATTTAAAAAATGAACTACCTTCATTTATTTCATAATAGTAAAATCATACAAAGTATTTTATTTGATAGTATATTAATATAGCGTTGTAATGTTTTATTAAAAGTGTAGCAACTTCAACACGATATATTTTATTTATTAATAATAAGAATTTAAACAATATTAAAACTATGAATAGATGGGTCTCTGAGTTCTCTTTAATCATTAATGTAGCCACCCCTAGCAATAATTATGGCTTTCAGGCAGCGAAAGGCCCTTGCACCTTGATGTATGTACTCCGCTGTTGTGGCGTCCCAGGGCTGACTGATATTGGTTTTGTTGGTGTTTGGATGAGGAACACTGCAGGCCTTCTCCTCAACATGCACCCAAAAGTTTGTAGTCGAAGGGGTTGGTATCAGAGCTGTAGAGGGGCCAAAAGTGTCAAAAAGAGTTCAAAGAACTCAAAAGACTCATTCAAAAGAGTCTTGCAACGGAAGGAGATAAGTTCCTTTCATTGCTGGTGGCAAAAGTGGCCTCTCCACTCTCACAAGGCTATTTCCAACCACTTTTTTTTTTGTAGCTCTCTGAACCGTCTGGTGTAACCACAGGATCTCTTGTATGGGGCCTCATTAACTTGAGGGGATTGCCTAGGGTTTTTCTTTAACTCCTCTGTGTCCAGTTTGACATTTTTCTATTTATTGAAGAGTGCACGAATGGAAACTCATAAATTAAGTTTATGTGACATTTTCTTGACTTGTACTTAAACTACACAGCTCAGGTTTGTTCAGTTTTGAAAATATAAAAAGCTAAAATTTATATAATATATTTTTAGTTCATATGGTCAGCTCCTTCAAATCATACAAGAGTCAACTTATGAAAATGAATGAAAACGGTTTTAAAGGAAAATGCACAGCATCTTTGCTTATATTAAAAAGCCATTCGTACAAAGGCACATCACCAATGTCTTACTCTTTATCATTCTTGTGCGCACACACGCAGTCGTAGTTACTTTATACTCAACCTTTTACCTTCAAGAATGATGATGACACCTTTCAAAAAAGAAGTAAAAATACTACTCTGATTCTCATATTATCTTATTAGTAAACCTACTTATTTACTATTGTTGATCACATATACTGAAATATAAATCAATTATCTAATTATTCAAAGGTAAACTAGTCTAAGAATGTTATAGCCTATAGGAAACGAAAAAAATTGAATAAATAAAATAGAAAGACAAGAAGAAAGAGTGGATAAGCGATCGTTAATCCCTCCCTTAAAATTCTGGTTGATCTTACGCAGTATTCGTATAAAAACGATATCATAAATTAAGGTTGACAATTTTGGTAAGAATAGAAAAGCATGCGAGGGCAAGGGAAGAAATACTTGT
>NW_027294130.1:0-2551 GCF_016086655.4 Lepeophtheirus salmonis | reverse complement strand
TATAATTTGTAATTGTAATTTGTAAAATTTTGTAAGATATGTATATTTGTAATAGGTGAGAATTTTTTTATCAAAATAACGAAAAATACGTCAATTTAATGTTATATTTATGGACTAAATAAATAATGTTTGCATTTTTTCAATCTTTGACCGATACGTGCGACATAATGACGACATCATAGAACTAAGACCTATTGCATGGCTTATTTTCTTGCCACTTTTCCATACTATTTTTTTTGCCCAAAAAGATCTATATTAATCTACATTACACGGATACATATATGCACAAAATAAGTAAATATACAAATTAATAAATAAAATAAAAAAGAAATTTGCTTTGATATATAACATAAGCAAGCATTATAGCTTACAGTAAATTTCCCTTTTTCAGACCTCTAATATAATCAGTTCACCAGTGATATGAATTGATAACAAAAAAATTAAAGGAAAAAAAATCACGCCAAAAATCCAGCAGATAAAAGATTATCAGGTTAAAAGCTAGTAAAGTTCAGACAACAAATAAAATCAAAGATTTTTTCCAAAAAAATTTATTTTCTGTATAAACCTATGAATTTTTATAATCGTTCTACCAAAAAATTAATATTTAAAATTTCAATTTTCAAATTTTGACAAAAAAATTAATTTTTTTAAGAATATCTGTCGATTACTGATTTTTTTTTTCAATAAAAATTAATTTTGTGAGAAAAGTGAGAATTTTTTCCAAAAAAATGTATTATTTTCAATTTAACTTATAATTTTTTTACGAAAAAACTTTATTTTTTTGATTTTTTTTTTTGTAAAAAAAATTTATAGAACCAAGACCCCAAAAAAAAATATATATATATAATTCTACAGACGCTCCTGATCATAGATATAGTAAAAATAAATCTATTATTTTTAATAAATTTTTTGATTATATTTTTTCCATTAATGGTTATCTCCTTGCCAATCAAAAGAGTGCTTGCATGACAGTGTCCATTATTTTATCCATTAGTTAAAAAAGTAAAACTAAAATATCACAATTGGATGGAAGTCTCATCTGGTGCGGCTACACATCGTTTAGCTTACGTTTCCAAGAAGTCTGTAAACTCCGTGTTGTTTGTTTTGGTGAGGGCATATTATATCTATGTTGTTCTAGGACACACTTCCTGTTGGCTTTAGTGGTAAAGGTGTAATGCTTGCATAGCAAATACTTTGTCTCAGGCACATAAGTCCCAATCTTATAATCAATAATCTAGGTATTAAAAGTAGATTTCATACGTATCTTAATATAATTTGCAAATATACAATACCTCATCATTAAGAGTAGAATACAAAAAAATGATATCGCCGCCAAAGTCAATATTGATCAGCTTTGAATAGAATCTGATTTTTCCATTTTTTCCATTAGACATATTTAATTTAAAAGATATAGAGAAGTATTTGTGATGTACATCAAGTCGTTACATACTTTGTATAATGCAATCTTTCATCTGAAAACAAACAGAGGAAGGCCTAAAATTGGTTGATACTTAGTCAATTACATAGATATATGAAAATATTCCCAATTATATAATTATTATGGAATGGTTGTTGAAAATTGTTTCCAGCTCATTTTATGAGCTATTTATAATTCAACCAATCAACGTTCAAAATATTGATTAGGAGAAAAGAAGCAGGCACATCGACAGTTGACAACAAAATACACTTTTTATAATTGTGTTAGGGAGGAAACACCAAAAAAATATCAACTAATATACAAGATGTTTTCTAAACCATAAGGATCATTATTTGTCACAAAACAGTAACTTAATCATAACTATATCGAATGAGAGGCCAGGGCTGTAACCAGGACTTTCCTTTTTTGAGTTGCGTAGTTTGATATGATGTTTTTATTTATGCAATATTAAAAAATTTCACCTTACCTTTTTATTTATAAAATTATGTTTGTAGAAAAGGCAATTTATGAGTGAGTAATCGGTATTGCTAGGACTTAAAAGGCGTCAAATAGAAAAAGCTAGAAAACTCTTTTTTATAGAATATACCAGACCAACCATTATAATTTACTCATTTGAACACACAATACAGGATCCTGGGTGAATTAGGAAACATGTTTATGAACGATTAATTGAAACCAAAAAAACATGTTTTAGTCAATGTATCGGCCCTCAAACTGGATGGGGAGCTTCAGGCTGTGGGGAAGCTGCTGCAGACACTCTGGACTTACTCGGTGCCCATAGAGGACCAGACCTTGTTGACGAAGGTCTTCAGGGTGCAGGTGCTGTTGTGGCGTCTCTTGCAGATCTTGGAATCCACATGCGCTCTAGAGTATTGAGATCTGGGATCTGCGGTAGCCAGAAGTGCATGCTGGCCTGGAACCACTCTTGGGGTTTCTTTGTAGTATGGGTAGGTGCTCCATCCTGTTGTCCATTATGTTATTATTATATTCTTCTGTGGAAGCGAATGGCACACATCAAAATAAACATCTGTTAAGCATAAGAGCTTATAATGAGTACAAAACTCTGCAGTTTAAGTAGAACAAAATTTTAATCATGTTTATATTTATATTGTT
>NW_027294129.1:0-4356 GCF_016086655.4 Lepeophtheirus salmonis | reverse complement strand
GTCATACGATCAAATTATGCATTGCAGCAAATTTTTAATTTTTTCAAAAATAACAAAACAAAACAAGCATCCTCTCCCAAATATATATATAAATAATTATGTGGACGGCCCTTAACAGGATTGCCTAATTGGTATTTTTTGAAGCAGTTTGGTCTTGTAAAGTTAGATATGACCCTTCTTTACATTTGGCATAAATTTGAAATAAATATCTATATAATAAATTATTTTTATGTAGTCATTTTTCATTATTTAATTTAATAGGTTATGTGGCCCATTAAAATGTTTCAAGTTGCAATGCAGCCTAAATATTAAAAGGTTAAACATCTCTGGTCCTAACTTTATGTCTCTTTTAATTTCCAACCACACAATTTGTAGTTTTGTAGGAACGTACAATGTTACCGTGTACCTTTTCTTTCTCTCTCAGGCGTGGGGTCCTGATTTTAACAAAGTATTTAGCAATTACAAATAGAAATGAATAAATACGTAAAAAATTATAATCTTACCTAAGCTATAATACCTATTTCATAAAATGATAAATGGGCCTAGCAAGCCGTGGATTATTTATTATGGTATTGGGATTCGTTATACAATCGAAGAAGGCCAATACAAATCAATTTGGCGACCAATGCAAGATATTAGCCAATAATATAGTATGTATAGTCAATATTATACTCTCACAAAAAGCTGGATATACTCTTTGTCCCAGAATTTATTATATTCTGGGAAACAAAAAAACCTCTAATATATAATAAATAATTAAAAATGTAAAATCAATACCAATGCAAAATATAAAGTTCAAATCTTACGTGACGTCACTGGAGTCCCTGAGACCGTCGCCATTTCAAAAATGAAAAACGGGGGGAAATGTAGAAAGAAAGAAAAAACCACAGAGAGAGAAAGACATGCTGAGACAGAAAGTTTGATTTTGTATAATTTAGTGTTACATAAGAAATGTGTAAAAGATAATCATATTTTTGTTTTTGATTTCATCAACAATGAAACTGATTCATATTCAGCTGAGTTTGTTTTTTTTGTAATTTGAACACACACGTATACCGGGTCTATCATACTGTAGAAATGCAGTTCTTATCTGGTCGGAGCAGTGTATTCAGGATGGGTTGGAGCCAAAAATATAGAAAAGTGATTTAGGACTAAAGTTTTGCACGTCTTTAACAATAAAAAAACCCTTCTTTTTCTGCTAGAGTCAAAACTTGATTGAACATTTTTGTGTGTTTATAAAAGACGATGAGTAACCAGACAGATGTGTTGTAGAAAAAAACAATCAAAGAGAAAACGAATGAAAGCATAAGCTCTTGCTTATGTGTAATTGAATTGATAACAGAGAAGGGGATTTAAATATGATGGGGTACATTGTATAAGTGATGTAATGAAACGTCATGACTGCTAAGTTGCTCTTCTCTGAAACATTTTTCAAATTCTCAGGTTTAACATATTGATTTTCAGTTTCTTTTTATTTAACCCATTGTTCATAAATACTCTTTCTATCAATAAATTGGAGACTGCGTAAGGGGAAAGTTGAAATTAAATTATTGCATCCTTTTATAAATGGGGGGGATCTTAATGTAGATCAAGGAACTAAAGGATGATCAAGGATTTATATTTATGTATGTTTAATTAATAATTTATAAATCTTTTGCATCATGCAATAATGCAATTGATTATGCCGAAGAAGTCACTAGGAATGCCATTCGATCTTTGGATGTGTCAATAACCAAACAATAAGGAATTATTTTTTTTACATTTTTAAATGTTCCTTCATTGGTCAGATGGAGTTGCACTGATTAAGTATAAGTTTACATTATAAAATTACATTTACTCTATCTGACCTAGGAATTGTCTTTGTAGTCCATATACATACTTCCTTCTCTATGAACAATCAAAACGTGAACCTACGCACATTGAGTTTTAGATAATTATGTCTCTCGAGAGCGTTTTCCATTGAGCTACGTCGTCTATTAGGAATTATTCCTATTTTAAGTGGCAATGTTGCTGCATTGAATTGTGGAACATCTTCTATCTGTAACAAATGTCACTTCTGAAGATTGGGCAGACTGTCTTAACCTTGAATATAGATATGATATGGTACACTTTACTATTGTGCATTAGTATAACTTTGTAAATATATTAGAGCTGGAGCTTGTACATAGAAGATTGAGTTTAGAATATCTCAAAAAAGTTCTAATCATTCTCCTTCTACTCCTCAATAATATATTTTGTTTTTGCTACACTTAGGAAAGTTATTTTCTTATTTCTAAAAAGTTGCAATAATTGAATTTCAACTTTCTGAGTATTTAGTCTCCCATTTCTATATAGAAAGAGAAAGTATGACGTGCAGGAAACACATACAATTGTCCCTAATATGTAGATTGATGGTACCTTATAGAAATGGTCTACGGTCATTCCCTTGTAAAGTTCAAGCAGAACAGGAAAAATTATATTTGCTGAGATTTGAACACACTATTTCCAATATGCAAATAAATCCACGAAATTGTACGGGATTGTGACAATCCTCATAGATTTTTTGAAGCTGTAAAAATGGGATCTTAATAGAAAATTTTGACCATTTATCTAATGACTGTAAAGAAATTGAAATTTGTATCCAAAAGTTAAAGGTCTTTTCATATTTTTGTAAAAAATGGGATAACCTTTCACCATGAAAATTAATTAATATTACTTTCTTAAAAATGGTACTAAATAAAGTTTGGTACAATTGATTAGAAAAGGTCATAAAAGGCCAAGGACTTTTCTAAAAGAAAAGTCATTTTAAAATGATGATAAATCCATATTTGTAATAGAAGAAGTTATTCGATAAATATTTTTAAAAAAACGATGGATAAATACATTTTTTGGTGCAAAAAAGAAAAGAACGTCATTACATATTAGAGTTGGAAAAATGGGATATCAGTCAGAAAAGAAAAGAAAAAATTACCACCCGCTCCCAAGAAAAAAGCTAGCGAGCACGTAAATAGACCTACTGGCTACAAACTAATTTTAATTTAATATTAATTCTCAAGCACTTTAACAGCCTGTTATGGCTTTTTCATTCACTAAGGCATTGCAATTACATTTTTAGAGAGTAAACAATTGAAGATTTTGAAAAAGTCGAGTATTCTATAGAATATTATTTATTAAAATATAATGGAGGTAATTTTTAATATATATATCGATATTTTATTGACAATCTTCCTTTGTTTAGATTTATATACTCTAATCTAAGGGATTCTCTGTCTAGGCAAAAGGCATATTAGAAAACACTGTTTTTATTCAGAGAAGACGGAAAGAACTGAGTAATTTAGTGACTTAACAAGTATCAAACTTTTAAATATCAGAGAAAAACTCCATAATACACTCAACACAAATACAATAAAAGAACTTTGAATTTTAAAGTTATGTTTCTACAATTCAAAAATATGCATTTTAAAGTTATGCTCTTGAATATCAAATGTTTCATTAAAGTTCCTTTTCTCAGGTGATAAATAAACATAAAATCCTTATTTTGATTTGAGAAAAACAACAACAAATGAAATACTTCAGATACTCAAACGATCATAACCACTGTACTGAGCTCCAAATCGAATCAAATAACGACTCAATCAAGCATAACGTGAATAGCTTCTTGGGGTTTTTCAACAGCCAATAGTAAATTTAATAACTTATGTTGCATGTGCCCCTTTGTATTAAATTTCAATGTCAAAGGTTAATTTTAAAGCAATACTTACCTTTTTATTTATCAAAACCTCGATCTAAAAGATTCAGAGCAATAATTAATTGTCAAAAACTCCTTGCATATTCAAGAAAAGCAAGGAAATGGTGGATAATAAATTGGTATCTTTAAAGATGTGTGACTCGAATAAGACCTTCAAATTTCAGTTAGACTGTAAACCACACAAATTAGTTTTGAGACCTTTAGCCTTTGTCCCCGCTCTGATAACATATTTTTTGTTAGTAAAAAAAAATATAGTTGTTTACAGCTCTGATAATTTATACAAAACAATGAAATATTCGAAGCTTTTCAATTCAGTCAGTTAAATTACCTTGAGTTCTGAACCGTTTGAGTGTGTGAATTTCAAGTATATACATGGTATTTAATTGTGGCAATAGTACTTCAATTTTACTAAGCTTTAAAGCAGTTCTTGCCTTATGATTTTACCAGAACCAATTGTATGTAAATATTACTGGAACATAATAATTATAGAAGGATTTCACTTTTTTTAAAGATACTTTTAATATAAGTAATTTTTATTAGTTCTTCAAATATTGTATAATTGTAGTTTCTGAATCCTTAAAATATATATATAATTTTTTTTTTTTTTTTTTTTTTTTTTTTGAATAAGA
>NW_027294128.1:0-471 GCF_016086655.4 Lepeophtheirus salmonis | reverse complement strand
TAAATCATTTATACTATTATTTTTTGTGTAATATTAAGTAAAGTATTCTGGACGACAGATAAAAAGAAATTAACAAATCAATATGGTATTTAGATTAAAAAAATCATACTTATATGTAGTTGTAAATTAATTAACATATCGCCCAATATATAATGTATTATAAAAATCTAAATCGTCATTGACTGATAATTTATTGATCATTTTCTAAAAATTGACTTTTATAACCCATTGTAATTAAAGAATAAAAAAATCAAGCAAAATTAATGAATAAATTACAGGGTGACGAATAATTCTCATGACAACAACTTCAACTTAATATTTCTCCTAGACGCCTGTATATTTTTTAATTCTGATTGTTTCATAAATCATATGCTTCACGCAAGCTCCATCTTTATTTTTTGTTAAACAAACAATAACATTTTAGTTTTCTTAAAAACATGTTCGGTTCTTGAGCCTCTAACGATATCATGA
>NW_027294127.1:0-266 GCF_016086655.4 Lepeophtheirus salmonis | reverse complement strand
ATGCAACTGAGTCTGTTCAAACCATGATGAGTTGATGGGGAGCACCGCTGGAGACTTGACATTATCCATTGACACTTTCACGCAGTTTCCACATTTTTCTCCTCTTCCCTCATCTCGCTTCCTCTGCTGAGTAATTCTTATTTTTTACAAAAAGGATGATGAAGGTTTTGTAAATGAATAGAGCAGAGATCGACAGCATCCCAGTCTAACTAGGCGAGTGAAGTAGAAAAGTGTTGCAATCGGGTAAAAGAGCAGAGTTTATCCAA
>NW_027294126.1:0-542 GCF_016086655.4 Lepeophtheirus salmonis | reverse complement strand
AGATACTGCTGAACAGCATTTGATGTAAGGGCAGGGGCTCCATTTTGCATCCATATTAAGCCCCCACGACCATAGGTTCTTCATTGTCTTAGGTGACATCCCATAGTCACGAGCAAGCTTGCGTACACTTGTTGAAGGGTTGGCTTCAATTGAGGCTTTCACTTTAGTAATTTTTGAAAGTGTTCTTATTGTGTGAGACTACAGCCATGATCCGCTCGTCTATTTTTTCATGCATCTGCTCCATGGTCAAATATCTCAATAACAAGGCAAAATCAAAGAAACTTTTTTTCTACGCAACATTGATTAAGGTTACATGCAATCTCTCGCAAAATTTTAACTTTCTGCGACAATTAATAACAAAGTTAGAGTGCGCCAAATTCGTGCACCAGCTACTCGTCCCCCACCCGATATATATAATATGTTGAAGAAAATCCACACAAAAATTGAAAACTGAAAAATTGCTGTACCACAGCAATGCACCCAGCAAGGGACATCTTCTAGCCCTGCCAAACAGGAAGAAAATGATGACCTGAACGACGGAT
>NW_027294125.1:0-796 GCF_016086655.4 Lepeophtheirus salmonis | reverse complement strand
AGTTATTTTTAATTTCGTCTTCGTGTCGTCAGATTTTCGTCGTCATAATCATTTTGTCTTCGTCACAGTTTTGTGTTTGTCTTGTCTTCGTCATAAGTTTTGTCAAATTTTTGTCTTCGTCAAAATTTCGATTTTGTCAGAGTTTCGTTTGCATTGGAAACAATTTTTCTAGTTGATTTATATTTTTAAGTAATAATTAACGTGTGAAAAATAGGGTTTCAGTAGGTTCATAACCCACCGCCAAATCGTTGTAATTGGTGAATGAACTACTGTTTTTACTTTTTCTAGATGTAACTGTTTTTTATTTAACTAGAGTTTAACTAAAATTTTTACTCATATGATCCGTTTAACTTCCTACTGTGTTTGCACAGGTGGCCAGCATCAAGAATGGGGTCAGGCTTAGTAACGTTTAAGAGCCATAATTATAAATTGTAAAATAACATTTCTTGAATTTAAAAAGCAAAATCTGTTAAATTTCAGTCCCTTTTGAATCATTCATGAATCTGTTACAAAATATTTTTTTTATAGACATTCTCATTCTTTGTGGGCAGTGTTCCATTTTTTTTTTTTTTTTTTTCATTTGAATTCATTCATTGAAATCCCATGTGTTTTGCAATATTGCTACTATGGCAGCATAAAATTTTAATCAACACCTTAGAGAATATTTGGTAATGAGTCTGCATCAGATATCTCATTTATGTAAATAGGCACTATATACTAAAAAAATGTTTGCACTAACATTGAAAAAAAATAATAATAATAATAATTACTAGTATTTATTTATTGTAAAGATAAA
>NW_027294124.1:0-437 GCF_016086655.4 Lepeophtheirus salmonis | reverse complement strand
ATTTGAAATTTATTAAAAAAAATTAATATTTGAAATTTATTTAAAAAACAAAAAATAATATTTGAAATTTATTCCAAAAAAATTAATTTTTTAAATTTTCTTTCCCGAAGATTAAATTTTTTCTGTATAGCCATGGATTTTTGAAAAAAAAAAAAAATATTAGAATTTTTGTCCAAAAAAATTAATTTTTTGTGAACAGAGGATTTTTTTTATAAGGAAATATTAAAGCATCTGAATGACAGCTGACAGAGATCACAATAAACCAAAGTGATATTTCCCCACTGATACTTTAGAATTTTTAAAATACTAATCTTACCAAGATATACTTTCTTCTAAAAGTACTCAAAATCACAACTTACCAAATATTTATAACCCTGACGTAATTGCTTTAGATATAATTCCCCCCTCAAAATACACTTTTTTTTGTAATAAATTTT
>NW_027294123.1:0-711 GCF_016086655.4 Lepeophtheirus salmonis | reverse complement strand
ACCAACTAATAAATTTTCAAAGTCTTTGGAAATTCCATACCTCTATGCATTTTTCAGGGTAATGAGGCTGACCTAAACAACTTTTAGTTAATATTTTTTTATTTTAACTTATTAATATATGTTATTTAAAGTTTAGAATTGTTTTTTTAGAATATGATGGTTTTTTTAAGTCTTATTTTTCTTACTGTATATTTATTACTTCTAATAACTTTACTATTTTCATATTTTACTTATACCATCTATAAATCGACTTTTAATAGGCTTTTGTTATAGCCCCTAAATAATTCTAAATAAGAAATTGTCCTTCTATGTTTTTCAATATCTAGTAAAAAAAATATAATCATATATATTCTCTTGCTGAGCTCCTTATTATTGTTATAAAAAACTAAGTTCCACCTGAAATTCTTTTTGAACAAAGGATTAGTAATTATTAATAAGATCACTTGTCACTTTACTCGTCAAAAAAATATATATTGAATATATTTTTTTCCTTCACACACATGCAAATATTACATTTATCATTCATACAATGAATCGTCACAACTTTGATTCATTCATTGAAATATTATTGCACTCTGCTGCCGATAGAACCCATTTTCAATTTTATACTGATTTAATATCCATCATGCACCTGTAAAACAGAACTTATAATTTAAGTCGTGGGGAATAGCTAAGACGATAAAATATAATTTATTTAGGTTTTCAAAATTT
>NW_027294122.1:0-548 GCF_016086655.4 Lepeophtheirus salmonis | reverse complement strand
GAATTTCATTTCCCAGGTTTTTGATGGTTTTAGACATGTTTTGAAATTCTCGGAAAATTCTGCATTTAATTAATTCATAATATAAGATTAATTATGAAACGACGTAGCATAATAGACGGAGTATTTGGGATATTATTCTCTTGAACACAATGTACACAGGTTCGATACACGGTCATTCTTAGCGAAGGAAATATACTTAGTATAAATGGGCTTCAAATACAATTCCTAGATCAGATGTAGTAATTATCTGTAAATATATACAGGTTGATCTTTCCTAGTGATAAAAACTTTCTTTTTTAATTTTTCAAAAGTAAATATAAAAGAGAGGTTTTGTAAGGATGTTTATTTAAACAATTCATCTAAAAATAGCACTCAAAATCCCTTTTATTTGATATGTGAACCCTCGCGTCTAATAATTACCTCAATAAGAAGCCTAAATCCAGTGATGGGGAAGTTAACTTATCTTTTTAACTAGTTAGGTTAAAGTTAATTATTATTTTATTTTTTTATAACTAGTTGAATTAAAGTTAATTTTGATTTCTATGAAA
>NW_027294121.1:0-792 GCF_016086655.4 Lepeophtheirus salmonis | reverse complement strand
AAACTTAATCAAAAATATTTATTTACCACATAATAAATGAGTACACTTATGGAAAACAAAATTTGCTTCATCTGAAAAACTGTATGTGCAGGAAGAAATATAAAGACAGACTTGAAATTAGCGTCAAAACTGCTTTAAATGGACCCAAAATTATAGATCTGCTGAAAATTTTATGGCTATCTATGATAATCAATAAAAAGTTAAGTTTGTACAAAATATTGAATATTGAATTAAAATAAACAATAAATTCAATATCATTTTTCGGCCAACTGCCCAAAATGGTTCTTTGACGAAATGATAATTTGGCAAATTTTCCTACTGAAAATTTCTTGCTGCAAAATTTTCGGGTAAAAGTTTGCTCACTGTAAAAACAGTACTATACAAAATTGGACTAACACCAGTATCTACGACGCAAATACGTCATACATTGACGTACCGATAACTTAAAGCCTCAATTTGATGAGCCTCACTCAAGAAAAAAATTAACTTAAAAACCAATAATAATTAAAAATGTTTTTAATAAAAATGTATTTTATTTCTACACCAACTCCCACCCGAACCAAAAAAAAATGCAGATGTCCGTGGAAATAAAATTAAACTACTCTCTAATCAAAAAGTACTAAATACTTTGTTTTATTTTAGTACCAGGCCCGGTACAAAAATATCGATATTGTGACAAATCTATACTGGAACTGGGATAATCTTTTCTTCTCAGATAATAACAGCAATGCAATTTGAAGTTACAATATAATAAACTTATGCAGTAAGAGATACAAAATTAGTAATCTTTGT
>NW_027294120.1:0-208 GCF_016086655.4 Lepeophtheirus salmonis | reverse complement strand
AACCGAATAATTGTTTTAAATTTTACTCACTGATGAGTTATTACTCAAATAATTCTCGTTTTACAGGATATATACTATTATTATATAGGTACAGCTATTACAAATTATAAAAATAGGTATAAAAAATTATGGAGTCATATCCCAAAATTAAAACGCATACACCAACAAAATTTCACTATGTAATGAATTTGAACCTGAGATACAATAG
>NW_027294119.1:0-580 GCF_016086655.4 Lepeophtheirus salmonis | reverse complement strand
GCATTTAAGAAAATAAAAATAAATTTGTGCATAAGGTAATACCTGTGTGAAGTTATAGAAGCTAACCAAATATTTATGTCTATGTTCCTCGAATCACTGATCATTGATAAATAAAATGTTACGTCTAATATATACAATATATTTTCCTTTTTTAGACCTAGGATTCAATATTGATCAATACTATCAAGGTTAATACAAGTACAAGGTTATAAAATAACACTTGTAGGACTGATATTTGACTTATAACACTCTTTTTAATATTGATGTCATAGTGTATGATTGGTGGCATGTTTTGTCAAAATATGCCTGTCTTGCCAGCAGTCGGTACGATACATCACATTGAAAATTCTAGGCAAGCCTGACCACATGATGGTCTAACCTTGTATTTCTATTAACCTTAAATACTTTAAGATCCGGAAAATCCATTGAATATTCTTTATGATTCGTAAATGTTCAGTACACAAAGCTAGTTCGGATCTTGGATCTTTTCTGATAATACTACTTTACTTATACTGTAGCCAGGTACTTCAGATCCAGGTACAGGATAATCCCTATTTGTAGTATACAGGGTGTCCACGAT
>NW_027294118.1:0-1071 GCF_016086655.4 Lepeophtheirus salmonis | reverse complement strand
CTAGAACCGGACCAAAACGTGAAATTAATGGGTCACCAAAATGATGTCCCAATAAGTCCATTGTTACGCGCGCTATGTGGCAAGTGGTACCGTCTTGTTGGAACCAAATATCGTGGAGACCATGTGCTTCAATTTGAGGTACCAAAAAGTCTGTTACCATGGCGCGATAACGTTCGCCGTTGACGGTAACATATTGGCTACACTCTTGGCTACGGCCACAATACTTTCTACGCTGCGAACAATTTGTACAGGTTGTTGTGGCGTATATCTTTCCATGAAGAATTTTAAAACAATATTGAGCAAAAATGACGTATCAATTTGACAGAACTCGCGCGCGCCATTCAAAAAATCCCTAGCGGAAAACACCGCTCGGTTTGAATCACCCTTTACTAGACCCTGCAAGGACTTTGGAAAACTATATAATAACACACTTCATGCGTTTGTGGACTGCCCCGCCACGTATATCCTTAAATATTTTGTATTCATAAATTTAAAAGGCCTGATGAATGGGGAAGAAAAATATGTTAAAGGTCTTGTTCTTTTTGGAATTTCAAAGAAGAAGGGTGGAACTTCTGAGGTAAAAGGGATCTGGACTTTGCAATTCTTAATTGTAAAGCCCTCATCGCCAGCCGACTAACAAACCATTAGCTTATTCGGGAGGATGAGTTGAGAGGTATAATCTTGGCAGCTTCAGCCCGCTATGTCTCTTTCACAATGAAGATTCATAAATCAGGATGTCAGTCATGGAATTTTTCAGGGGAAGAAATCCAGTACCTTTTATCAACTTCACGGATTCATCGAAGTATTTTAAAAAAGGTATTAAGAAATTTTAACAAATATTTATCAAAATTGTTAATTTGCATGTTTACTGTTGTTTTTTTAAAGATTGATTTTTAGAATATTAGTTGAAATTCTACCCCGGAACTATAATGCTTTATTTATGTACTTTTACGCAATTGCTCGGGTTTATTTATATATGTATGTTCTATATAATATATAAACCAAATAAAGAATGTTGAGAAAAAAAATCATGTGTATTTTGGGCATGTTAAAAAAAAAAGAAGAAGAAAT
>NW_027294117.1:0-844 GCF_016086655.4 Lepeophtheirus salmonis | reverse complement strand
GTCCATGTGCTGGCTGATATTGACTTTGATGGACTCGGTGTTTGGATGACGGGCACTGCAGGCCTTCTTCTCGACAACCATACAGAAGTTTATCAAGGCAGTTTGCATCAGGGCAGTAATGGGTTTAAAAGTTTCAAAAAAGAGTTCAAAATACTCATCCAAACGGGTTTTGCAACGGAGTAAATGTGTTTTTTTTTCATTACTGGTGTCAAAAGTGGCCTTTTCACCCTCACTAAGCTTTTTACACCCACTTTTTTGATACCCTGCTGACTTACTGACTTCTTAGCAATCCTTTTTGATGTTCCTTAGCTTTTTGTTAAAGATAGGCTCCATCTGTTGTAAGTTACTCCTGCTTGGATTCTATAGGTTTTGTTCAAACTGTTATTGGCCTCCGATGACATATTGGTTCTCGTCTAGTTTATAAGGTATGTCTTATAGAAGGAGGTAATTTTCCATACTTCTCCATCAAAAATCCAAATTTTAAGAGAAACAGAACAAAACATTCATTAAAAAATTCCTCGTAAACCATCTGGTCCCAATCCTTTATAAACTTTTAAAACTATTTTAGACATAAACCAAAATATTTTGTGATTTGAACACAAGGATAATGTCTTATAATTTTTGTTTTCTAGGAAAATTTTATATCTTTGTACTTCAAAAATATTCTGAAATTGGGATTAGAAATATTCCAAAATATTCCTTAAAAAAACGACGCACTATGACTCTTTGCTTGGCATAAATATTATATTCTACAAGACTTAATGCACTAATATTCCACTTGTTTCTGAGTTGAAGGAACAAATGAAAATATTGAATTTTTGCTCAAAAATATTATAATAAAGTT
>NW_027294116.1:0-529 GCF_016086655.4 Lepeophtheirus salmonis | reverse complement strand
CTATTATTCTGAGAATAAGGTTCATAATGAAATACAATTTCATGGAGTGTTACGTTTTCAAATTGCTAATAAATACTTTCGTTATACCCTCAAAAATCATAATAAAGCAGGCAGATGATAATCACATCAGTATTTTAAATAATGATACCATATGTATTTTTTCCCCCCTTCTACTTGCACGCGTTTTTCTCTACAATATTATCAACTATAGTTATACCCTAAAAATTTGAATAAAAAAAAGGTTTTAAAGGCCAAACCTTCATGGATTGAAACTTTTAATGGTCATATTCGTGTTCCACGGCTTAAATAACACTACTAAATAATGTGGGTTTCAGTCTGCGGGTGTCCAAGACCTTCAATTTGTTGCACAGTGTTATAATAACGAAATAATTGAAAGGAAAAGAAACCCCCTCATTGACGTGGGACAGGACTGTACTGGACCGATGTTCTCGGTCCTAAATAAGTACCGACACAACACTATAGACAATATACTTGTAAAATAGTTCTAAAATTTAATCGTAACCTGGTA
>NW_027294115.1:0-2359 GCF_016086655.4 Lepeophtheirus salmonis | reverse complement strand
CCAAACACAGAACAATTAATAAAATAAACAAACGCAACCTTCCTCGAGGGTTCCAATACAATACGTCTACTCACTTCAGTGTTTCTAATCAAACAATCCGATCCTGTTATTGTCTTCTGAACAGAAGCAATAGGCCAATCATGAAATCTCTGCTTCTCATATGCAATATGTGTAATGACTCCAACATACAAATTTATTTATTTAATTTTCCATTTAGATCTCCTTTTGCTGATCTAATAATTAAATTCCCTCCTCCATCGATCCTTAACTCTCCAAAGAACAACAACCATTCTTCTGGAAGATACATCACGCTAAACTCAATCATTGTCATCGAGGGTGCAATAACTATCTCTTTGAGTTTCTGTATATATGGGAGATGGTGTCTACTGTTCATACCAATATCTATAGAAACCAAAAAAACATAGTATAAACACAAACAAAACCAGGAACACGGAACAATTAATAAATCAATACATTATTTAATCAAGATAACGTAATGAATAATTCATTTTTTAAATACTGAAATGTTTTTATCAATTTATTATATACTTTGATTTTCATCTTTATCGTTTTTTCATGTCGAAATATGTCACTGGATCTTAGCTATACCCTTATAACTTGATTTAAAAAAAGGCTTTAAAGGTCGAACCTTCATGAATTGAAAGTTTTGATGGTCATGTTCGTGTTCTACGGCTTAAATAACATTAATAAATGTGGGTTTCACTCTGCATGCATTCCCAGACTTTCATTTTGCATGTTGCATAGCGTTATCAATTCAATATTTATAATAATATGAACTTTTCTCTAAATAATAATATACAATTGGCAAATAGAAAAACAAAAAATGTTAGTTACCATATGCTTTTTCAAATATTTTATTTCCTTTTTGGCTGTCGAGCATGCCATTGGATAAAAAGCTGGATTTGTACCATGCAACACTACTCATCTTGTTTTATAACTTAAGGTAGAATCATTGATACATCTTGTACAAAAGTATCATTCCTGTGAATGAGAAACTTCTACTCTGAATCATTTTAATTTTTAGATTCACTAACGAAATATAACTCAAAAATTGTTTGATAAATGTCTAAAGGTATATTCATATTAAAAGAATTTTAAAAATTGTGACAGCTTTCCACTCAGTGATCCTGCAAGGTCGACAATCCAAAACGTATTAATATATTTATCAAAGCAGTTGATGAGTGGATGAAAGACGTTAAAAAAGTTCCAAAGTATATTTTTTTCAAATGTTTAATTAATTTATCTTAATTTGTTTATCTGCAAAATGAAAATGAACCATTAATATGGCTTACTTTTTTTCAGCCAAAAAAAGTCTGACCTCACCTCCAAAGTATTTAGAATTTAGCTTAATAACAACATCAATGTGGGTAGAATCAAAGAGAAAAACTAATTGTTGAAATATAGACTATATGATCAATCTTTGCCCCAATAGAACTAGGGGCGTTGTGAATACCATTAATTTTACTTTATACATGTACACAATCTCTTGCACTTTTTCTTGTATTAAAAGATGGGTTCTGCTATCGACATTTCTTTGAACTAAAATTTACGTTATGCAACTTTGAATTATAGGAAAGGGTTTAATTATTGATAAAAACCATTCAAACTATCAATATTTAGCAAGATATACTTATACTTTGAAATATTTTAATCCTAGATTTATTTGCAAAATATAACTCAAGATTTGTTCAATAAATATCTAGCTAAACATGCCAAAATCAAAGATTTCTTACATAAAAATTTGTGCCAGCTTTTTACTCTGTGGTCATGCAAATTTGACTATCTAGAATGTATAAATATTAATCAAGGCAGTTGAGGAATGGATGCAAAATATCACAAAAGTTCCTAAGTATATTTTTTCCAAACGTATAATAAATTTTTCTAAATTCATTCATTTTCTAAAAAAAAGCGGAGACATTTTTGAAGCTTTGGTTTGTACAGCCATTCGAAATGGAGATAAATCTGTTTGGGATTTCGTTGCTAGCCAAAGTTCATCTTCTAAGTATCAACACGAACTCCTTGCTGTCTTACCATGTCAACAAATACGGCGACCATAAATGAGTATTTTTACAAATGGGTCAATAATATTCTTGAAGATCGTATAAATTGTTTTAATTTATTTACCTAGATATTTGGATATGACTCGAGAAACAACAAAAAATTTTATTCCAAAGCAGCAATCGTTTATAAGAAACTCTGTGAGACCTAAAAACTGACTTTTTTATTTTTTTTCAAGTGGAATATGATCAAATCATGAAATCATTAGTACATTTTACGTGATTATCATAAAGATAATTTGTTCAACTAGTAGTATCTTTCCCAACTATAGAATTATAAT
>NW_027294114.1:0-2664 GCF_016086655.4 Lepeophtheirus salmonis | reverse complement strand
TATAATATCGTACTCCAGAGATACCAAACTTCTCTCTCTTGGCCCACAGCATAGTCCCAGTTCCTAATTTTGGCCTTTTGTGAATTTGTATTTGGTACCCTTTCTATTCACTAAGACGTCAAAATCTCCCTCTCTTGCCCAATAGTTAGTACGATATATCAAATTTAAAATTATAGCAAGCCCGATTATATGATGGTATAACCTTGTATCTCTATTAACCTTGACACTACATAAACAATATATGTATACTTCCTATTATTAATATATCTCACGTTCATGGAACTTTAGCAAATATATGGAACCTCTCAGCATCCACGTCTAATATGTATTTTCTCAATTTTTTTATCCCTCAACTGCAGTCAAACATCTTGAAAAATTGATATACATATCATGTTAGCTATGAATCCAATTTCAATAAAAAATCCCTTTTATAAAATTTGACAGTAAATAAATAAACAAACAAAACCAAAAATAGGTAAAAATTTCATTAAAAAGTAGTACATAATATTTAAATAATAGGAGAAAAACAGTAATTGTTCAGTAAATCCGGAAGAACTTTTAAATTCTTATAATTGTGCATCAAACGGCGCAAAAATTTTACGTTTTTATCTGACAATAAGTTGTAGTAGTGTAATATGTCCCCAGCATAGTTCCATGAAGAATGATGAACACTTGGAATCTTAACGGAAAATGCAGAATATCGAGTTGCGGCTACGATCCAAATAGTTCTGATTTCTTCGACTCTGAAAGGATAAACTACTGCCAATTTATTTGTAAATATCATTTTGCAGCTTCATTAGGAAACTCTTTAGCTTTTGTAGGAACACATTGCTTACACAGCAAATAAAATTAAAGGCGTTATAATTTTTTCTTTAAGTTATAAGGAAAGCAAAATCAAGTAAATTATACTCTAGGAGTTTGGTCTAACTCTTACCATGAATTACTGCTCTAACAAAGGATGTTTGATAAATCACCTGGAGGTCTCCACTTCTTAACGTTATGAACAACTCATGTTATGAACAACTCAATGAACTGAACTCAATGGTTGCCCACGTCCATTCAGCTCACCCTTCTACTTTGCTTCCATATTTAGTCACATCTGAAACATCACTTTATTCTTTAGACTTTTAATACTAGGGTATAAATAGCTGAACCTTCCATCCCTACTCCTATCCTAATTCCTTATCGGGAGAAAGCTCAACATGCTATTCCTTTCCCTTATCTAACGTTTAATCCTTGGTGTTTTCACAAACCTTCGTCTATGTATGGCTAAGATATATAACCCTTTTGACCTTGATTATGAAATGTATACAGATGAATCCCGTTCTGGCTGGGGCATCAGTTTTTCTACAGGAGAACAATTTCAAGGGGCATGGTCAATCGTAGAATCCCTTTACCATATTAATTATTTGGAAATGCGGGCAATATGCTTCCCTATTAAACATGTCTCTATAAACTCAACTGTTGCCATCTTTACAGATCAATCTTTCTTATTTTAAGAGACTCAGAGGGTCACATTTAAAACATCTGTTGGATCTAGCAGTGTATGCGTGACATCAACTTCTACACAAATAGATCCAACCTCAATTCCTTTGGATTTCCTCAGTAGAAAACCCTCAAGCTGATTTCCTATTTCGACATGATCCATTAATATAGTACTTCTAACTTTGTCCAAAAATCTTCAAACATCTCACAAAAACGTGGTTCCACCATCAATGCAATTACTTTGCGTCTTTTCGGTGCCATCTGGTAGATCATTATTTTTCATGGTCAGACGATCCAAATGCAGAGTTTTCTCGACAATTTGGAATCCTTACGGTTACTGTTTTCCTCCAGTTCCTCCTCTACCGAAAGTCATCTCGAGATTACACTCCTTGACGACGATCCGTCTAGCTTTCATTATTTTTATTTGCCATTTGGAGGGGCACTAGATGCTTCCCCCCATATATAAAATACAAAGGAAACTAAAATAAATCCTGTTAAAAAAGACAATGTTTAAAAAAACATCAAGACTTTTAAATGTCCGTTCCTGGACCGTATCTCCCTCTCACAAGACTCAATAGATCTGGGCCATTGTTCGAAATTCCTAATAGACCTCGATCTCGATTTCCACCGGACATCCTTCTGGAAACACTGAGAGTGTGGTTCCTGTAAGGCTAGAAACATCTTCATTGAGAGCAGGATATTCTCAACCTACAATTCACATTATAAAAAATGATATTCTCTCCTCATCCAGATGATATGATATTACAATTCATGCTTTATGTCTTTTTGTACTGCCTCTAAAATCGAACCCTTTAGTGGCCCTCCTATAATTATGATAAACTATTGAACATAATTGTACACTTCTTCATCATGGTCCTTCAGTTCACTTCCAGCAGCCACAAAGCGGCAAATATCAAAAATCAAAGTCAGCCTGCAGTATTGTTTAATGAAAAAAACTTAAATAATTTTATGAAAGGCTTATTTAATAAAAAAACCTCCTATGCCTCGTTATAATGACACCTGATCCGTTTAAGTATTTCTTGAACATTTAAGTCTGTCGGATCTAAGGCAAATCTTACTTATGAAATTTTATGTACAAGACTCTAGTCTTACTGGCACTTGGATCTATAGCCAGGGTCAGCACATTACACCTATTAGGTTCCAAGATTCTTGGCAATA
>NW_027294113.1:0-44271 GCF_016086655.4 Lepeophtheirus salmonis | reverse complement strand
ATAAGATTTTGCTCCTGAATATCTTTGTATTGTTTATATATTTTTAATTTATAATTTCGTACTTTATCTTCAGTCTTTACTATTAAACAAATTTTGTCTTTCTTTCGAATGAGTTTCTTACGTTTCTACAAGCACCAACTTTAATCATGAGTATTATAATTGAGTTCTTTTAAAATATACTTTATGATCCAGGATCAATGACTCTTTCCTCCAGTGTCCTTAACCTTCTGTTAGTGACAATCTTTTTGCTAAAGCTGTTCCAGAACTATGAAAAAAAACCACTAAATAAAAATATTTGATGACTTCATAAACAATTTAAAAATTATAATGACTACTTGAATTTGAATATGTAATTCTAATATTAAAAATATAAAATTCATATTCTTAATAATAACTTTTAAAAAATAATCATTACTTTATACAAAAATTAGGAATGAAATAAGTGCCCATGGGAATTTAAAGAGGTTGTGTGAATATATTTAATAATAGTTACAAAGTTATCAGTTTGAAAAGAAATATATAAAAGAACTCAGAATGAAAAAAGAGGAACGACTTCTAACAAAATGGTTAATTAAATTAAATAAACCCCGATCAAAACATGGCTAAATATACAACTAAATCCCAAGCAAGAAATTATTTAGATATATAATAAATATTTTGAAATGTTAATTAATTTTACAGGATCATATTAAAAAGCTACTTTAAGCACTTATCCTTTCAACAAAATGTATGTATGGCTTGATGATGTATTAAAATATTGATCTATCGATAGAAGGTGTATTTTTACATATGCTAAGTTGGAAGATCAAATAATTAAGTTACATAAATTTTCGGCCTTAAACAAACGCAACTGCCCTTCAAACTTAATTTTTTTTTTTTAAATATTAACATTTACCTTTCACACCTGACAATAATGTGAAGTAAATACGTAATTATTAACCAGTATGATTCCACGACAATGATTATGTCAATAGTACATTTATTTTATTACACGACATTAAAAATTATTAAAACCTTTTTATAACAAAAAATATCTCTTTTTTTGTTTCCATTACTGAATAAGTTCAATCTATTGTCTAAACATAGTTGGTATTATCTGAGGAGGAGAGAGTATTCGAGTTTCAGTATATTATTGTCACAATATCAATATATTTGTACCCAGTTCTTGTACCAAAATACATCTAGGTATCCAATAACTTTTTAACTCAAAAGCAATTCAGATCCATTCACAAAAGATATCAGCAAGTTTTTAAATTGGGAGGGAGGTGGTTTAGAAGGCAATGAAATTTTTTATTTAAGAACATTTTTAAATATTACCTGTTATAAAAATAATTTTTTTTTTCTGGAGTGAGGCTCATAAAATTGAGGCTTTTGGTTATTCGTGAGTGAATGTATTTATGACGTATTTGCGTTGTAAGCACTGGTGTTTTTACAAATTTTGTGTTTTTGCCTTTTTTCCGTGAAAGAAAGTTTGCCGAAAAACATTTTCCCGAATAGACATTTTGCCAAAGAATCATTTTTGAAATTTGGTCGAAAATTATATTTAATCTATTGATTATTTTAATATTGTTTATGTCATATATATGCAAGTATATTAATTTCTGTTATTTTGCAGAAATTTATTTTTTTATTAATTATTATAGATTTACAAAGAATTATCATTAGAAATAATTTTGGGTGTATCTTTCAGGAGTTTTAACGCTAAATCCAAATCGGTCTTTGTATCTCTTTTAGCACATACAGTTTCCTTATTTTCGAAAGATTTAAAAAAAAAATAGATGTATCTACGATTGCCAATATTTGTACACATAGGTATCGCCCTATTATTTTTCTAAAATATAGTATAATATAAAGTATACAGTCCTTTTGCATAATTGTAATAAAATGACATCTGTTTCCATTGTAATATATGGGTCATTCCACGTCAAGTGTACACACCCTTACGGCATGACCATCGCCAATTTTGATGATATTTGGTGAACTGGTTTTTTATAAACAAGAAGATAGTTTGTGAAAAATTAGGGTTCTGGGACTCACTTTGGATGTTCTAGCCCACTTAAAGTTGGGCCGAATGAGTCGGACTATTGTTGTTCAGAAGGCCATAATTCCTTTCATAATGTCTTGATTTCAACAAAAATTACGTCAAAAGATGTACAAAATATAATTTATATTGGATCCTCATCTTTTTTTTATCAAAAATAAAGCTTTGCAGCTCTGGTGTGCCCTTCAAAATGGCGCCTTGCCATGCAGCAACCCCATTTTGTTTTAATTTTAGTAGAACTTGTATCAATATATGTTTTTAAACATATCAAAAGTTGAGAGTGGGATCTTGATGGGATCACTTCCAATGAGAGCATTCTCTAGAGTATGTAGAGCCGCTTTTAAAGATTATTAGTATTATTGCTCTATATTTAAACTCATATTTGATATAATATACATATTTTCTGTTGATTAATAAAATAATGTCTTCAAACTTTGTGATAATATGAAATTACATTACTCCACAAATTTGAAAACAACATTTACGATGTACAATTTCACCAGTGGATATCTGATGGATGTGAATTAACTACAGTTCTACCAATACAAGACTTTATTTACCGTTTCTTCGAAAAAACAGTCAAGCTAGACAAACACAACTCTTTTGCAGAGGCCCAATGCTATTTTTTAACAAAAAGAAAGAAGAAATTACGAAAAGGAGATGTTGTAGTAATTGATGACTTTTCAGAAAATTACAGTTGTATTGTCCAGGATGGGCTCAAGCATTTCATTGGAATAAAACAAAGGCAACACTACACCTTTTCTTGGACTTTTAATGAAAATATGGAATGAAACTAAATTTAAAAAAGTCTTACTTCCACCTGAATTGAAGGCTTTGCTGGCTTTCAAATAGATACGTCAAAATATCTTGGAAACAACAAGTTTCCTGCATCTAACATATAAAAGAATTTAATGCTTACAAAGAGCTTGAAAATGTCGTTGACAATGCACTTCTGAATTCTCAATTTGATTTCTTCCCCTGAAACTGGTGCAGTGTTTGATGAGCAATTATAACGATTTCACCAAAATGTTTGCACAATGGAGAATCGGATTTAAAGAATGAAAGCATGATGGTAGACCATTGTTGTATGCTGTATTGTGACAATCACTTGAAATTATACAAAAGAAAGAAACATTCACAACACTTATAATATATCATCTTAATGTATTTCGTTGTTATGTGTTCACAAAATTAGACAATTTAAATAAAGTTTGATCTATGTCATATAACAATCTCAAATAATCGATAATAATTTCAAACTACAGTATTTTGAAAACTCTTTGTGCTACAAAAAAAAGTTTGATATGAGATCAGCTCAAAAAACCTGTGTTATATTCATTAAATAACTTAACAAAGGGTTATAACGTTAACTCTTTTAGTACTTTAAATAATATACAAAAACAGAAATGATTGGAATTGATGATCACTTTTCTGTTTTTAATTAATTATTAATTGATTATATCGATTATTCATATTGGAAAATACTCATGGATTGACAAACATTCAAAATAGGAATGTCAATTACCAATGGGTTTCTAAAACAATTTGAAGTTAGTTCCATAAAACTAAAATACATAAATAAAAAAAACTTTAAACATGTAAATTATTCTAAGAGATACAGATTAGATGTTTAGATGTGTTTTTAATTGGTCAGTTTTAAAAGGATAAGATTATTTTTGAATTATTAACCCATTACTGCCCAACGTCCCCAGAGGAACGTAAATGTATGTTAAGTTTTTTATGGCTATGATGGTGTATCATTTGCATTTAGAGTGTTCTACATCACAAATAAATGCAAGTCCTTTGATTTAAGACTGCATATAGATTAAACTAATTAGTAGTTGATTCAAAGTAAGTGTATGAAGTCAAACAAGTAAACAACTTTTGAAATTCCAAATATCATGAACAGTGCAACATCATTTTGTAAATTTGGGTATTTTAACTATTATTTCCCATTTCATCTTTGATTTTATCTTTATTCATTGACTCTGTGAGGCAATTTAATTTAAATAACCTTTTCCATACAATCAATTATTTAATTGACAAAATGCATTAGCATATTTTCATGTTCCTCAGAGTACGTTGGATATGTCTCATAGCAAAACATAATAAAATGAAATATTAGCACATAAATAAAAATATCACCCACTCAATGATAAATTGAACCGACCGTCTTTTTTTTGCTCCAAAAAGAATACATTTACCATAAATAAACTTTAATCAATGAAATTTAGGAAAAGTGTATCTAAAGGAGGGCTTAAATTTATTTGAAGGAGAGGACATCGATGAACTTTTTGACTTAGTTACATTTGGTCTAGAAAAGGGCTATGATACAACTGATTTTGGAGAGGAGGAGGAGGAGAGAGCTTGTGCCAGTCAGCAATGTAAAGTAGTATGTCAATCTGGAAAATGGTTCAATGATGAAGATGAGAACAAAAACTCCTACTCGATAAATTCCGGATTGGAACAAGGTGCTAAACTATGAAAATGGGATCACACTTCTAGTGATCACAAATATGAGAGTAACCTATTCACCAGAATCAAGAACACTAATAAAAACTGTGTCAAAACTGAGAATAACATTGGCATTAGGGTTTGATTCATTTAAACTTTTTCATCCAGAAATTTTCCTTTCAATCTTCAAGATCTAAGGACCCTTTTATTTCTTAAAGCTCTTTCTCACAGATTAAATATGCTTAAAAATTGTGTAAATTTTATTAAAAAATTTACATAAAAAAGAAACTGACAAGAAAAAAAAGCAAGTAATTTCAAACAGTGGTTATTACTTTAGTTCTTTCAGTATCTATCATATTTTATTTTCCTTTATTTTTTTAAATTTTAATAAAGAAAAAGTTGTTCCACCTACCTTTATCCTATTTCAAATTTTAATATTTGCAACCTTCATTTTAATTTTTCTCCCCTATTTATGATTAGGTCAAGTGTTTATGTTAGCAAAGAAATGTACACATGATTAGAAATCAACAGATAACCCAAAATTAAGCTCTCCAATGGTCAAAGAACTTGGTGACATTGGTCAAAATCATACTTTAAATCTTTCTAATAATCATGAATTGTGCCTTGTTAATTCAGTATCTTTATTTTGTAAAAAGACATTTTTTTTTCTGACTCCGTTTCATCCTAAGAAAAGTCCCAAATATCCTAAATAAGAGGATGGAGTAGACTCCTAACATAGGAATGAGACACAAAGATAAAAATATATAAATTTACCCTGGATGGGTAGAAAATTTAAATTTTTCCGATATAAATATTATTTATTTAATTTTCTATTTGAATTTCTACAATGTGTGGTATTCTATTATGATTTCATGTATTATATTTTATTACAGGTATATAGTATTTGGAGTACACGGAAACAATAAACAAAAGCTTGAAATTTGTATATTTAAAGTTACAATACTAAATCAATCGAGTAGGAGAAAAAGGGTGAACGAAAAAATGTACCTAATTTTCATAAGGGTATATAATTTTAAGCTTTTTCAGTTGCTTTTCATGTTTTAATTTCTTATAAGGAGAAAGTTGTAACACCTAAATATTTTTTCCCATTTAAAGTTTTGATATTATAATTTATTGCTCTTTGGAGGATTATATAAGAATACGTCAAGTCATTATGTTAGTAAAGTAATGTGGAAATGTTTAGAAACCAGCAGATAACTCAAAATTTAGCTCCCTAATTATTGAAAGCCTTAGTTGCATTGGTAAAAACCAAACTGATATTCTTTTATATTAGTTTATCATCATCAATTGTGCCTTGTTAATTCAAAGACTTGATTTTGTGAAACAATTTTTTTTTCCTGTCTTAATGTAGCTCTTCTTCTTTCTATTTTTTGAGTAGGCATCACAAGTGTTTTCATAGAATACACATCTCCTCGTGGAAGTGTAACAAAAGCTTAAATTTAATATTTAACTTGTGAGTTTCAAGTGTAATTGTTTAAAAAAGAAATGAAAAATAGACTCAAGTGAATCATACCATATAACTTTTAGGGTGTGATGTAATTCCAGTGAATTTTTTAGCTGGCCCGATTTATTAGAATTGAGTATATAAAGCATGAACTTTCATATTTCCATAGCAGTTGTCACTTATAATAGATATATTAACTATTTATAAAAAAACCAAAGTTAAAATGGGAACAACTTTCATCATCTGTCAGAGTCAAAGAATCATTTTCTTTTGTATTCTTTGTCTCTTTGTGGTCTTTAGGTATTTATTTCAATTTTATTTCATCTTTTGTAGAATTCAAAAGTTAAATACACTCAAGAAATTCTCCATTTTTCCATATTATTTATTAGGAGTACAGAAGGGGCTCCTTTCTCCACCCCAGCTTAATCTAAATCATATGATATAGGAATTATTGCAGATTTAGACGCAAAATCAAAGACAGGATCGGACACATGGCATAGTTTCTTTAAACCAAGGTATTTAACTATTGGAGACGATGGGAGATATTCTGTCCGTTTTAACAAAAAGGAAGTAAGCTCAAAATTGAGTTATAAATTGAAAGGCATGGAATGGTCAGAGTTGATTGTCTTTAACGATGAACTCTATTCCTGTGGTGATAAAACTGGAGTCATTTTCAGGCTAAAAATGAAAAATATCTTGGGTTATTTTATCTCCATCATTTAAATACAAGAAATATTTATTGTGTATAGAACAAAAATAATAAAATAGTTCATGTAATATCAAAAAAATAAAGGATGGTGCAACATATAAGCTGGGTGAATCAATTTGAAGCAATAAGAAAGGCAACAGGGATTAAAGATCGAGGTTATATAACTCACGAAGCTGTCAATTGGAGTCCGATTCATAAAAAATGGTTCTTTTTACCAAGAAAGGCTTCAACTGAAGAATTTGATGAAGATAAAGATGAGCTAAAAGGAACAAATTTATTAATAAAAATGAATGGGGATGATATTGAAGTTGTTCGAGTAGGAAATACTGAAGAAATTGAAAGTCCAAGTCATACTTTTTCTAGTTTCAAATTTATTCCAGGCTCAAATGAAGAACACATATTAGCATTAAAATCAAAAGAGCACAATGAAATTACAGCCTCTTATATAAGTGTTTTTGACATCACGGGAAGAATTCTTATGCCTGAGATAAAAATTGCAGATGATAAATTTGAAGGAATTGAATTTCTCAAGTAGTTATGAATCTGGAGAGAAAGTCTTACGGTTTTCATCAATCTTCAAAAAAATATAGAATCTTTCTTTTATTTAATCTGGATTTAATTTAAAACTTTGTTGTTGTTGTTGCTTTATTTTGATATTACATGAACTAATTTATTATTTTTGTTTTTACACAATAAATATTTCTTATATTTAAATGATTGAGTAGATATTTTTTCATTTTTAAGAGGTATATCATTACTGTTTAGAAAATCATTTTAACAAATTATATTATGATAGCATTACAATAATTTTGTTGAAATAATTCAAGAACAATTGGTCAAAAAAAGGATATTAAATTTAGTGATATGTGGGATTGCATATTTTTATTCAATTACAATTTTATAGTTATTTTTTTTACATATAAATAGGTATTGTAGATAAACTTTCTATGTTATATATGTCCATTCCTGTTTGTTAGTGTTCTGTATTGTTAGTGTTCCGCTATTGAATGGATTTAAATGTATTTGACCATGGTAGGCTTAGTACTTCTAAGTGAATTTGCAAAAAAAAAAACACTGAGAGTTATGTTCCATGTGCTTTGTTTTTGTTTCTGCTTTCAGATGATGTTTCTGTTCAATTGCCGTTGAATCATGAGCCCCTACCATATACACTATATGACACCAAATTGCAACTTCCACTTTGATATTGTCAAGGTGGCCTCAATAGAAAAATAGGTTTCAGTATTTTACTTCATAATAATTTTAATGAATATTTGCTTTCAAATGAGCTATAACTGACTCTAATAGACCAATTGACAATGTATAGCACAGCAACAAGAAAAAAAATGACAGTGAACTAGTGAGAAACTCCAGGAATGACCTCTCAGTTATGTCCTTCCATGATAATATATATATTTTTTGAAAGTAAACTTATATTTATTAAAATAATTTTTTGGGCTTTGAATCATACTTTAAATGTTTGCACATAAAATTCAAATTGACATATTTAAACTGGTATATTTAGTTTCTTTTGATTTAAATGATTACTTTGGACAGTTACTGGTCCACAGTCCTAGGACCTTTGTCCTAATAAACTTTATAATATTTATGCATATTCTGTGTGATATGAACAATTTATATTATACAATATAGAGCTCCAATACTAATGTACTGGCTCCTTAATAATTATATATTATCCTAATTTAGCTTCAAATAAAAGTATATATTTTTAATGGAACGAACATTAAAAATGAACTTACTAAATATATTATCGCCAAATCAAAAACAAACATACTGATCATTTATATCAAAATCATTGTTGATATCAACATAAAAAGTTGAGCATTTTTTGATCCATTTTGAAAGTTGTACAAGGATGATATAAAACAGACATGGATAATAATATGATAGTTATTTTTGTTGACTATTGAAAGTGATAGAAATAATGCTAAGACATTCATCTAATTTGATCATTATTTCCTCTAAACCATACACCCATTCATTTTGAAATTTGTATGTGATAATAAATTAATTATATACTATTATCCATATTTGGTTTGTTTGGAAGTCAATCATCACCAAACGACCACACAAAATTTGAAATTTTTTTGAATTTTATAGAAATTTATTTGAGTCGATTATATACTAGAAAAAAAAATTTATACATTATTTTAATCAAATAATTTATTTATCCAATATCAATGTTAAAATAAAATGTTTCCTAGATTATTTCCAACACTTTATAAATTTACTTGCAAAAAACTGTTTTATTGTACATAAATGTATTTATTACAAAATTACTAGTGATTAAATATATAATTTTACATATTCAGTTGTTTCATATTGCGCATGTTTAATAAAAATAATATTATTTTGATTTTTGAAAATGATTTATATTACATTAGTTAAAATTAAATAAATAAACTATTTAATTATACATTAAGTAATAATTTGACGTTTAAAATAAGAAAATAGAAATGCTAGTTATTTTAAGTAGAGTGCTTCTTTTATTATTTAATACTAAGAACAAGATTCAAATACATTTTTTTAATATAATGTAATTTAAAAACAAATTACCATTTGATTATAATTTAGTTAATTTTAACAAGGATTACAAATCCAGGTTGTTGAACTCACAAAGCTGTTCATTTGAGTCCAGTCAATAACAAATCGTTCTTTTTTACCAAAAAGGCTTCAATGGAAGAATTTGATGAAAAAAAGGATGAGATAAAAGGAACAAAATTATAAATAAAATGAATAGTGATGATATTGAGATTGCTCCAGTAGAAAATACTGAAAAGATTGAAAATCCAAGCCATACTTTCTCTAGTTTCAAATTCATTTACGGTTCAAATTGAAGAACACATATTAGCATTAAAATCTAAAGAGCAAAATGAAATTACAGCCTCTTATATCACTGTTTTTGATATCATAGATAATATTATCATCCATGAGACAAAAATTGCTGATGAAAAATTTGAATTAATTGTATTTCTGAAGTATTAATGAGCCTGGAGAGAAAAATCTTTTGGTTTTCATTATTTAATCAAAGAATAATCAATAACATTATATTTAAATAATTTGGTAGATATTCTTTCCTTTTTGAAAGGTATATCATTTCTTTTAAGTAATTATATTACACACTGAGTTATGATAGCAGTAAAATAATTTTATTGAAATGGTTCAAGGAGAATTGACCTAAAAAAAACATTAAATGTATTGATATATACAATTACATATTTCAATTCAATTTCATAGTATCATAAATATGTATTGTAGATATACTTTATATGTCATACAGGTACATTCAAGCCTGTTAGTGTTCTGTTATTTGGGCGTTCTGTTCAATGTGTTTTATTTTTATTTCCGCTGTCAGCCATTATTTCCGTTCAATTACACATTTAGTCATAAGGCAGTACCATATATAGTATATGACAGAAAATTGTGAATTCCACATTGATATTGTCAGGGATGTTTCATTTGCGAAATAGGCTTCAAATTTTTTTATCTCAATAATTAATTAAATATTTGTGTTCAAATGAGTAATAATTGACTGCCATTAGATCATTCATTGTCCAAAGGAAGCCCAAAGACAATGATAGCCGACTTGATTTACACCTAGCACAGAAACAAGACAAAAAAAAACTGGATGGTGGACTAGTTGAGAAGCTCCAGGAATGACCTTTACATCACCTACGTGGTTGATGAGGATCTGTCGGTCCACTAAACTAAGTTCTACGGTAATTTCTTAGAATTGTGACATCAGACAAGAAGAAGATGTACCTATTTGGGTTCCTGAAAGATATTCCTGGAATATTACAATTCATACTTACGACTATAGTATGGAGTACATTAACCATGCTCAAAGTGAGCACACATATTTGTCAATAATCTGTTACGCTATTTCACTGTGGACTTTTTTGAAGTTAAGAGAATCCTCTCTCCTCAATTCAAATAGTAAAGCCATATTTCGTTTTCCTTATTAAGTGATCTTTTTTGATTAGGAACACCATATATACAGACTTGCGCATATGTATTGCCAAACCCTATATTTTTTGTTTTTTCTATAATATTTTGATATTCCAAGTTATTGATCCAAAATAAATACTACTTATTATAAATACTAATATAAAAAAATAGGAAAATATATTTTTTAAATTTGTTTTGGCCAAGATTTAAAAGATTATTCCGATACTACATGTGCATAAGTATCGGCAACCTCAAACGTTTTGGCTATTTTCATAGTCGGTTCTTGATATTTGTTGTATTTTTTTCTTTTGAGTCTAGAATATTACTTTTGATAAGATTATGTTAATCAAGATGATAAAAGAGACAAGAGCTCCTTTAATCTGAGTACTTTAAATTTTGCCTTATATGTAGTGAACTACCTCAGTATCACCTAGTATGGCCACGACCAAAAAAAATTTTTAACTCCAAGTCAGGGAGATGATTGTTTAATTTTATAAGTTGAGAGGTTGATAGAAATCGTTTTCCAAGATAATGAATGTTCCTAAATCAACTATTCGCAATATAATCAAGAAATATGGAGAAAATGGAAAACTTTCTAATCGTAAAAAAATTGGGCAGAAATCTTAATTATCTTCTCTCTTGCAACGAAAATTAATCCGGAAAGTCAAATGTAACTCTAAAACTATTGTCAATGTGATTTAAGATTATTTAGACAAGATTGAGATTGCTTTTTCCCAAAAGCAATCTATAGATTACTTTACAAAGAAAGTTATCATGTGAGACGTCAAATAACTCCATAACTCAAACCTTGACACTTAAATCAAGATTAAAGTTTGTCAAGGAACACTTACAGAAGGATATGATCTTCTAGTACACAGTATTGTGGTCCGATGAAACAAAAATAAAGTGTTTTTTTTTCACAGCTCTACCCAGTTTTTTTTTGGAGGATAGCTGATGAAGCTTTATTTCCTCGTTATATGATATCTACAGTAAAACAAGGTGGTAGATTAATCATACTTTTTGTCATTTTCTTCCAAAGATACTGAAAAGCTTGTCTTTGTAATCTTGGTTTAAATTTTTTTTTGGAAACTAATATGAAATGGTTAAATTGAGTGGCATCACTTTATATAATAACATATTGCTTTTTTTTACAGAAGCCAAATAATAAATTATATTACATGTCATTATAAATATTGTATAAATCAATATTTCTTCCAAAAATAAGTCAGACTTGAGTGTGCCAGAAAATCTTGAATGATATCAAGAGCTCATCTGGACCCATCATCATTTTTTCAGATGCGAAAACTTTTACGGTCCATCCTGTTTTCAACAGGCAAAATGACCGTGTTTTGAGCTTTGGAGATATGCAAGATAAGCACCGCTATGTGACAAAACAAAGCACCCTGCTTCGTTGATGATTTTGGGTATCGTGGCCTCCAACCGAAAGGCCATGAAGCCAAGGTCCTTCCTTGGATCAAATCCATAGTCAGCAACTCTCTTTGGGGTTTTCAACAAGATGGAGCACCCGCCCACGCTTCCAAGAAAGCTCAGGAGTGGCTCAAGGACAACATGAACTTTTGGCCAAGGACTACTGGCCCCCTCAGAGCCCAGATCTGAACCCACTAGACTTCTCTATCTAGGCGCACGTGGAGACCAAGGCCTGCAAAAAACGACACAAGAACATAAATGCCTTAAAGCTGCTGTCAACAAGGCCTGGGTCTCCATGGACGCCGATTACATCCAGCAAGTCTGTGACAGCTTCAGACGTCGCCTGACCAGTGTCATTGAGTCAAATGGTGGCTACATTAATTAAATTTGATCATAAACTATTTGATTATTCTAAAAATGTATAAATAATTGTTTCTCTAGTCATTCGAAATGTCATTATTGTCTGCGATATGCTCGGAACAAAAATCGGTAAATAATTCGGCACGGCCCGGTATTTCCTTTTTTTCATCTTGTCCATCTTTAAAACTAGGATGCAGAATGCCAAGCAATGTCTGTAATCTTTATCACATTAACTCCAGCATCTAGGAAATCTGAGATGCGCTGCCTTTTTGCACGTTGTTCGTTCATGATAATGAAAAGCCTAGATGATTAGTATAGATTGATTTAGTAAAAAAGACAGCGGAAAAAGAGTATCAAAAAATAATTACTAAACCTTTTTATTGTAATGAAAACTACCTTTTAATTAAGAGTGTATGTTTTGCTGCTTACCCTCTATATATTAAAAAAAAAGTAGTACTGACTAATCTTGGTCATCAATATAATTAACTGTAGCCTCCTCTTGATTTTCTGTCACTAAAATATTTTAATCTTTTGGATTGATTAGAACTCAAATAAAAAAAGTAGTAATTAGAGAATATAAAAGAAGGAAGTTCATATGAGCCCCAAGTTTGCTGATCAAAGTGGCACGTAGTAACATCTTTGTAACATTTATTGTACAGTTGTTTCACGACCATAAAAAGTGTTCAAATTTTTAAGAACTGCCAGTCTATCATTGTTATCTTATTTCTCCACAGTCTGATACAGTATTATAATATTTCTAAGTAACAACTTTTTTAAAGTATAATGATACATTTGTATTTATATATTTGATAGCAAAAATTTATTCATTGAAATAATAAAATGGTCAATATGTTTAGATTTACCTAAATATATATCGCTTTATAGTCCTTCTGTAAAATTTATCGAAAATATCTGTTCTGAAAAAATGTCTCGCCAATTCTCTTACAATTATAATTTTCAAATTATGGAACAATGATCAATAAGTGTGGATTATCAAAATACATTTTTACACATATACATGTCGAAATTTTGACATTATTCACATTCCTTTACGTTATATACAAATAGTTTTAGTACTTTTCAAATACCTCACGCATAGGATGGATATGACATATATTCATACAGTTATAATTAAATATCAGCTAAAGAGGTATTATAAAAGTGTTAACTTGATAAAATATATTCAATATATATTCAACACTATTATTCAGTAATTGTTGGGAATAGCTGACAGCTTAGTAAAAACTAGTTGTTATTTAGCCAAGCAACGTTCGGAACATTGATTGGGGGGGCAGAAGAAGAAACAACAACAGTTGATATTACGATTTGGTTAATACTTTGAAAAGAAAGTTGCGTTTTAATAAAATATTTTTATTTTTACATATACCCAAGAAGTTAAACGAGGTGCCTCTGTTTCCTTGTTCGGCCGTAGGCTAGTGATCGATTTTGATCAAGCTTGAAAAAAACACATCAAATATGGTCACAATAGTAGGTCATTAAATTTTTAAAAGTCAAATTAACACAAAACGTACAAAAACTTTAAAACAAATTGAGAGACATAACTCAATTTGATTTTAGGTGAAACCATTTCTAGCGATTATCCATTTATGGGCGTTCGTAGGGGGGTGCTTCAATGGCTGGAAAAAAAAACTTTAAATTTTTGCATTTTATAAAAAAGTAGTTTGTCACGTTGATTTTTTTGGCAAATTAGGCAAAAGAGAAAATATAATTTTTGAAATTTTTGCATCAATGTCAACAAAAACTAAAATGCCATACGCTAGAGCTCTGACTTGAAAAGTCAAAAATATTAGCAAAGCAGTAAAATATATTAATCTAGAATCGACTTTTCGATAGGATTCATTTGTTATAACCTTAAGAGATGCCAAGAATGAACGTGTGTTTAACAACATATATTTGAAACCGTATGAAATATACAATGCTGCACTTTATTTTGGATTCAGGGAAGATGAAATTGCTGGTGCACAATCTTGTTATGGTTTTGGTGCTGCCTTGTTCTATATCAGATTTAAAACGGATATTTGTCCTTGCATAGAGAAACTAAAAGGATGCTGTGATACTCAGGATAAAGGAACCAATGGAAAATGAAAACTGTTCGTACGATAATAAAAGCCATTGAAAATATTAAACTGGATAATAGAAATAAATTTAAAATCACTGGTACTAATACTCTTAAGGGTAATGATGAAAATGTACTGACAAATTGGATTATAAAGTTTTGCGATGTGTCTTGTTGTTACCAAGAATCCAATCCTGAAGATCCCGGAAAAAAAAATCCCTAACTGTTAATCTGTATGGTGCACATCGAACTATATCTTCGAGGTTACCGGCGATCCATTGAGTTTACCATAGATTTTACCGGTTGGGAACCATCTCGTTAATTTGAGATTTAGTAGAGTTCGTCAGCAATGCCAAAAATGTTTTTATTCGGACATTCAAAAATTAATTGTACGGGGAAAAGACTTCAAATTGTTGAATAGAGATTAGCTTTTCCCAAGAAAATTGCAGTAATACGTGTAAATAAATATTTTGATCACATCAATATCAGTGAATCAACTAATACAAATCCTGAACAACAAACCATACCTACTAAATTGGTGAAAAACCAATGCAAAAAAAAATGCGAACTCCTATCTAATGACAACAATACTCACTCTGAAAGAGTTTCACTAGTAACTAAAGCTCCGCCAGAAAACCTATTATCCCAAATTAAAAGTAATTCTGAAGTAAATTAATCACCAAAGGATATAGTAAATAATGTAGCAAGTGATGAGGTAAACAGATCCCCCATACCTCCATACCTACACAACGAAAGTAGAACAAACAACAAACATGTAGTCACTGGACACAAAACTTCCACTCCCAGTAATGAACATCAGAATCTTACTATGACGGAAATAACAAATAAAAATACAATACCTCAAGGGATTTTTGAAGATGGTCAAAAGATAAACATCAATGATGGACATTTTTGACAGCTTGTGGGGTACCTCTCGTGGTAACCTAGTAAAAAGCATTAAACAGCCATAATAGCTTTGCATTTAAAAAATCTTTGATGGTGATTTTCAACTGTAAAATAGCTCCAAAATTGCAGCTACATATACGTTGCTTCATATTTTTGTTTAAGACGCTCTTATTCATGGGTTAACTTGGCTTATTTTTTGTGCACAGTTTTTCCAGGGAATTGCTTTCAATAAGTTATCTGGGATAAACATCAAGGTATTACAAACAATAATAAGGCTCAAAATTTAAAGAAATCATACATTTTAGAGAAAAGGGGTATTTATTGTCTCATGAATGAGTATTTAACCTTTGAAGCTTGTAAATTTTATCACATAAAAAAATACGAGAAAAAATTTATAACAAATATAAGATTTGATACTATAAGATACTTTATATAAGTGGTCATATTAAAAGTGTACGTAGTGTGCCAACTACAAATTTATGATCTGGGAGTCTGATTGGATCCTGAAGATATGCTGCTGTATGTCCTAATGGTATTCTAGCTTTATCGTCGTTAGAGAAATAATTAATAGAGTAATGTCCAAATAGTGGATCAAGGTTCTTCATATGATCAGTGAAAGACTTTGTAACCATTCTGTCAGTATTACTCTTCCTCAAGCTGTTTTCAGGTCTAAAATGATATTAATACTTATATGTAAATTTATTTAGACAATCTAATGAAATTAAGTTAATTTCAATGACAGTTCTAAAGCTGATTATGTTAATTCTAAATAAGTAAATTATTTTATTTTATTAATGATAATAAGGTTACCTCAAAAGTTTCACTGGTACTATTTGAATATAACGCTTGTCCTCGAGTGTATTTTCTCTACGAGAATAACAGTCGATAAGTAAAACTTCTTGAAACGAAACCTCATTGACTGAAGTTCATTATAAAAAATATAAAGATAAATTTTTGGGCAGATTTCAATTACATATTTTTATCTTCTTGAACAATATGCCTCGACAACAATGATGAATAAGCACCAAATTGAGACAAAAAAATTATTTTCTTTGCCTTGATAATAGTTGATTAAATTTTTAACTACGTCATTTTTTTACTAAAATGTCAGGATTATTCTTGACTTCATTCCGCAACACCTGACCACCTTAAAATTTGTCCTTTCTTACTTTGGTACGGATAGGCATGTCTAGAGGCTTTGCAAAATGTATTATATCATTCGCAATTGTCGTCTTTCTTATTCATGAGGGCATGTAAACAAAGAAATTGCTACATGATGTACCGTTATGTTTCATAGTTTTCTAAGACTATGAAGCTAATATGGTCGATAACGAGTTTATAAGTTATAAATTGTACCTAGTCAGGTGTTTTTAACGCAGGCTCATTTTCATTTAACTCTACCACTAATTATTTCTATAATGATTATATGACATTCCTATTTTTCGAATCCCTACCTTCCCTAGTCGACAAACATTTTCTTTTAATCTACCCCTCCCTCCCCTACCTGCTGAACTACTTTATAAATGGCCACTTATGGAAAAAGTTATTAGTTAAAAAACAATATATATATACACTTTTGAAATATTCAACCTGACCTTCAACAATTTGAAAATTATCAACTTAACACAATAACCTTGCTTATCTATACTTTAAACAGAGAAGTATTTTATAGTCCATAATTTATGTATTTTCCCATGTTTATTTTATAAATTTCGATGCATAGGAACAAAAACCGAGTACATTTTTCCCTCTGCAGAAATTCTATCAATTCAAACTCCGTCACAAGTAAGATCACTGCTTTCTTAAACTATAAGGGGAAAATAGCGGTTTTTATTTTACATTATATACTGGTTAACACATCTTCCATGTCTATATCATGGCTGGCAGTACTAAGGGGTTCACCCCAGATATTGAATTTTACAGTATCATCCTGGGTTTTTGGTTTTTTCTTTGGAAAATATATTAAATCTTGAGGCTTTTGTATACAAACAGTTACAATGTTATTTTATTTAAAATATTACAAAAATATATAGTGGATGCCAATTTGGTAGATGATGAATGTGTATAACTCTCAATTTGTATAATTTTGACAAAAGTAAGCAGCCACATTTCAATTATGTAACAAGATATACTGAAAACTCTGGGCCATACTTATATTTTACTCTACATTTACAAGGAATCTAACTTAAGATGAAAGATTTGCTACTTGTTAGTGAGCATAAATCATTTATATGAAGCCAACTCACTATTTTAAAACTTACAGATCAATAATAACATATCTAAGACAGAAGTTTATGCTGAGGTCAAGTTGGGTAGGAGATGACTCAAAAGCCAAAACAAAACTTATGAAATAGTTCAATTAAATAATGTTACAAGCGGTTTTTGTAACCCATATTTTCTCACATTTTTTGGGCATATTGTTAAGGCATTTTACATTCTATTACTTTACGTTTTTGATTATATTTGTTATTGCAGGTTTGTATTGATTTGACAACAATCCGAGCTGTAATAAAACTCCTTATTTCCTTCTTGTTCTTTGATTTTGTTCAGAGCTTTGATTCGAATTCCTGTATGTATTTTTAATGAAAATTGAGAATGTATAAGGGATATTTGACTCCAAAATTCAGAGTTAGAGCTCAGATTAGTCTATCCAGCACTCAAAAGTTTTTTTAAACTTTTTCCTTGTGTTTGTCAGAAATAATGATCCGTAGATGAGAATGGGTTGTTTGGAACTTCATAGTGGGGAAACAGTCAACCTAATCCATTCCTTGGTAGTTGCATTCTGTATTGAAAGAATGGTATAAATTTGAATTGTCCACTGATTCAAAGTCATCAGAATTTTCCCAACTGTCAATCCAGTCCAAGACATATTGTTCAAATTCCTCCTGTAATTGATTAGTGGCTGTTATAATATTGTTATAATAATACAAATAATTTACAATGGAAAGTAATTTATCAATTCTTATGAATATATCTGAACTTCTGTTGCCCATCAATAATATTTAAAGACAATTTTTTGGTTTTAATTAACATACAGAATTAGCCATTGTTTGCTCACCAAAAATGGAGTTTTACTCGAGAAATAAATTGTAGGACCAGATTGCGGTATGGATGAGGACCTCGTGGCAGACAAGACGTTAGAAGCAGCAAAGCCATAATAAAGGTTAGCAATTAGTAAAGATAGCAATGTTTTAAATATCTTGAAGTAATTGCAAGGTGGAGAAAAGGACTTCGTTAGATGAGAAAAGCTCAGACAAAAAATTGGAACTCCCATTGGGAATAAAAAGTAATATGACCAGGACAGTGGATGGATATAACTCTGTCTTTGATGAAGATGAACCAGAGTGTTCAGTGGAAAATGTTGAGAAGATCTGAACAAAATCCGGAAGGTCTTAATGTAGGGGTTAAGACTGCACAAACACATTCTGATCTACAGGATAAACTGTCCGACAAACAGGAAATTTGTAAGAATTATAACAATGTATTGAACAGTTACAAGAAAAAGTAACTGGCTCCACATTGAATGTTACAAAAGCTATTCACCTTAGAGATGACTGGATAATTGTATTGGTAAAACGGAAAGAGGGGCTCCAGAAACCTACGCCAAGACCTAAACCCCATTTTAGGACACCAAGTCTCGTGAAAGAGTCGATAGAGAAGAGATCAAAGAAAAATAGCGCTTCTCTAGATGTAACATACATTGGATAGATGAATGAAAGAATAGAACCTGATACTGATTTATAAACAAATTATGAATATTGTATCCCTTAAACACTAACTTGTTTCCCATTATTGAGGATTACAATATAGTGTACTTCTATGCTGCCCAGAGAGAAAAACATCCATAGAGATGTGTCATATTACTGATAAGAAAAGTATTGAATACAATACCGTGGAACAGGACAGGGTTGTAAATTTCGTATTTTGTGATGTAAAAAAAAAGAGGGGTACCTGATAAGAACAGTGACCCAAATATTGATGACCCCTTTTTTTTCAACGATATTACTAATTGATATCTAATTCCTCTGCTTGAACGTATGTTTATCATTATAATGGATGATTTTAATGCTGTGAATGACTTTGTTAAGGACACAATGCATTATATCCATGGAAATAATCGCAGTGCTGTAATCAAAATAAAAGACTTGATTATTACTTTACGAATATGGGGCGTTGTATATCACTTGTAAGCATTACTGCAGCACACATTTGAAATTAAATATTAAGGTCAAGTTATTAAATCGGCAAAACTTAACAGATTTTTGGTCTCTGATGACTTGAGAGGAAATGATAAGTGATACTTGCTACTCCCAAGATTTTACTCTGACCATTATCCGATTACTTTGACATTGAGTGGCAAGAGGCCAAATATTAAAAAGATATAGAAACTGAATATGAGTCATTGTTTAGAAAACAGTGTGAAGAGCGAGTTCGAAATTATAATCAAAAGCTCTGGGCAATTGTTTGAATTAGAATTAAGTGTGGCTCCAGTGATGAGTTGGAAAAAATACTCAAAAGATCCAGAGGTTTTGTTAGAAATCATAGCTCAAAGACCAAGAAAAGAAAAAAACGCCGTGCGTATATAAGCAAAAGGCCTGAGTGGAAACATATAAAGAAGTTGAGGACTTAGTTGGACAAGACGCTAGGGGGAACATAATATGTTGTAGGTTAAAGATTGGAACTTAATACTTTAATGGGCAGATACCTCTTCAAAGATTAGAAAATGTAAAACAGGAGAAGAAAATTTTGAAGACTCTGTTCAATAAACAAGGTAGGATAACTGAAACCCCAAACGAAATTGTTGAACCTCAGAAAGTAGTCGAAAGCAAGGCTTGAATTGACTATAATTACAACAATAATGATTAATATTTCCTTAGAATAGGAGACAAAATAGAATAGACATTGCAAGGAAGAGTCTTCAAGAGTTTTAAGTAGGATCGCTTTAAGGTCTTTAAACAAGATGTTTTTGGTTTAATCAGTAGATTTGGGTACTTCTTATCCGAATTACTTAGTAGGTCCGTCCTTCTAAGTCAACGATACGGGCAAAGGAGTGACGGATGAAAATTGATTCAGTGTTCTTGCGCAAAATAAATTTCCCACAACCCCACAGATCATTAATCCAATATATAATATTAAGTACATAGTCAGGAATACCAGATACTTTTTATTATTGATTGTGGCCGGTAGTTTTTGCCTATAATTAAGTTGCAATTATTAAAGTCATTATTTAATTAATTAAAAAATGCTATAAATACCAACGAAAGAGAATTTGTTCAAGAATATGATAACAGTTCCATCTCATTTTTGAAATAAACCAGATAAACTTGCTTTCTTGTTGAGTTGCCATATAAAGTCTCCTATCTTGTTCTCATTATAAGACCCTTGGTACCGCTGCTCCAGCCTGAGCATCTTGGTGAAATTGTGTTTCAACACCATGATATACAAATTATGTAATTATATAGACACTTATCTATTTAATTTTTTTCGTCAGAATTTTATTTTAATCTATATTCACGCAAGCTAAATTCTATTCCGATTTTTTTATGAAAAATATTAATATAATTGATCATAAATCAATCAAAATCGACATTTTTTACAGAGATTTTTTTTAATTCAAATATATTTTTATAAGTTCAGCTATTAAATAAAGCATTTGAAAAAAAAAATAAAAAAAATAATAGCATCTAAGTAAGGTCCTTCATTTACTCGATAATTAGGTGTTTATATACTTTCATGGCACAAACCTAAATTTCTATTATAAAATGTTATTGATGAATTTTAAGGATATTCAATTAATTCTTCTATTATTTTATATATACCTTAAATCTCATGAAAAATAAAGCAAAGAAAAATAAATCAAAACAAGGAAACCGTTTTCTTGTCAATACAAAATGGTTAAAAGTGATTTGGCCGTCTAAAATAGAGAGTACATATTCTTTTCAAAATGTTTTAAATTCATTAGTGGACATAAAATATATAAACTGTTTATGGCATCACAATATTCCTAACTAAAACTTCTTTCTAAATAAAGTTAGAGATTTTATTGCTTATTCTAAAAAATAGATTACAACAATGCTTACAATATGTAAATGTATAAACGTACTAATTATTTGTGATAGAAATAAAAGAAATTCATAGCTTTGGAACTGTGATAGTATAGTGAGGAATATTTGAAAATTTGTACATGAAATTGCTATTGAAAATTATTATTAATACTATTGTAACAGAAAACAAATAATATGTATATATATTCAATGTACCACAAACAACTTAAGAATATTTATACAATAACTTTTATGAAAATTAATAGTGCAACTAATCTGTTAAAAAAATTTAATTCATTTATCCAAATCATTCTTTTTAAATGTGTAATTTCATAAAATATACATTATAAATAAATTGTACTGAATAATTTTTAAAAGGCAATTTAAAATCCAACTTATTCTAAGTAGATCGACTGTATTTAATAACAGTATATTAACAGTTAAATGGCCTTTACATGTGTTTGAATAGTAAATTTGCTGCACTCAAATTAATTTTTGTACACTTTGGAATATAATTACTTCTAAGCATTTTGTATTGTATTATACCATTTGAGAAAATGATTTAATTTGCTTATAAATAGTTAATAATAATAAAAATGATGTATATAGTAAATAGTTACATTAATATATCATTTTCTAATATTTACTCTACAATTTATTCAAAAATCATACAAAATATTGTCAGAAGATATAAAGTTTCAAAAGCAGTAAAAAGAGTATTTATTTCTTATTTTTGTTAGTTGCTGGTATTTTTTTTGTATTTAACTTATATCATGAAGTAGGCAGTATGGTTTTTTTTCTCTAGTTTTACAACTTTAACGTCGTTGTTATTGGAATTTCAAAGTATTGTTTTTTGGCTTTTATATTTGTGTGTGATTAAAAATATGAATATTTTTATTATTGTGAACTTTTCCGTAAGATTAAATTTAAACTATAATGTTTATTTATATTGTATAAAAATGCAACCTCTTCGGATTCTAATAAAGATAAAAAAAAAGATTTTTCAATCTTGGTTCTTGATAAATTGAGTTCCACAAAAAAACTGCTTGTTTCATTTTTTTAGATTATATAACTTATAACCAATTATATTCTGTAAGTATACTTTAAATATTTATTTGGAATAAGAGTTATAGAAAATTTTACAAGACAATTTACATAATTCAGTATGGAATCAACATTATTAAACAATTTTAAATGTATTGAAAGCAAAATAACATTCTAAAACTATTTTTGGACGCTAAAGGCAATATTAAGCATTTTCCAAGATTTATTTTCTTACTTAAAATGTTTCATTCGACACTTATAAATATGAGAATGCAAAGAAATTAGTAACCATGTTTTGAATATTTCCCCATTAATTTGTATAACTCAGTATGCATTTATTTTGAGATACATTTTCCTTGGTGTTTTTGTTGTAAATATAATTTAACACCAACTTACTTTTAAAAATATAGCCTAGAGTTAGCCAAATTATGGATGTGATCAAGTATTTTCTAATACAATTTTAATATATACGGTGTTGATATTTATTTATTCCAATTAATATTTGAGTAAAATTATATCTACTAATAGAAATCTAGTATATTATTGGCAGGTTAAAAAAATACCGAAAATCAAAATGGTAACCCTGAGAAATTTGGTAATGTTTTGGAATAGAGTAGCTTCGCCTTCATGATATAATCAGCTGTGACAAAAAAAGAAAGAAATAATTAAGGACATTGCAAAATTACTATGATATTGATAATCAAAAATGAATATATTTAATTTAATTTCTTTTTCGTTTATTTCAAGTGCTAGAAAAATAAACTAAAAGAAAAATGGTTTTATTGAATAGAATAAAGGTTATAAAGTTTGTCTGGAAATTGTAGCATATAAGGTTGCCAAATAAAAGTTTATTTTTAACTAAAATATCTTTCATTTTCTGAATATATATATTTTTTTTGTTTCTTCTTTCTTTTATTCCATTTTTTCATCAAACTTCAATGCTGAGTTTTTTTATGAAAATGCCACAAAACAATGCTTTTAGAATTTAGTAATCTAAATTTCCAAAACTTAATATTACATAATTTTTGCAATAGTTGCAACAATGTAGTTGTTATCGAGTGTTATTTTATCGACATCCTAAATGTCATCACTTTTTTGATTTAACAAGTAGAATTATCTAACTTTTGCAAAATTTGAACAAAAAGTTTTCGTCATTTTTTTTGCCAATTTCGATATAGAAAAACAACATCAACCTTTTTTTAGATGTATATGTGTTGTATGTTATATTAAGTTTATAACACATTATTTTTTTTATATTCATAAAAATGCCACTAAGGTTACAAAAAAGGAATACTAAGACATTTTTATTTTATTGTTTTTTTTTTTTTTTGGGGGGGATGTGCAATTATGAAACTTTGTAGATTAACTTTTTTACCCGGATTGATATAGTGTGAAGAATCCAAGAGAATTATAATTATCAGGATCTTTTTGACAACAATGAAATATTCATATAATAATTATTAGTATATGTAGTTTATACAAGTATTTGCTGAATATATGAATACTTTTACAATTTTGCATTGTCATTTCCCTCTCCTTCCTAATCCTGAGAAATGCTGGATAATCTTTGGTAGTGTATATATAAAAAGACGAATATTTACTCATTCGGTGAAAATAAATGTTGTTAGACTCCAATTAATATAAATTCCTGGTTAATACAAAGCAATTCAAATTTCTATTCTTCATAAAACAAAATAACATCATGTATTCTTCGTATTTTTAAGATTAACCTCATTCAGCTGTTTTGAGTATTAATTTTTTTTTTATCTTAATGAGTGTTTTTAATTTTTGTATCTTGTATTTTACTAGTAGCTTTTATCTCAACATTTACAAATTGCAAAAATATTCTTAATAATCTCTATTTATTTTCCTATGAATAATTTTATCAAATATTGCAATAGTTGGGTAAATAGTGTAACCTAACCACTCACCAAATTGATGATTCAAACAGGAAAATGTCAAAAAAATATTTAAATACATTTGATAATAAATAAACAAATATAATTCATGCTACATGAAAACAATAATGAGACAATATGACCTTAAGATACATATATATGTAAGAGTATCGAAAACAGGTAAATATATATTATAAGCATTTTATTCTCCCACTTCTGTAAAACTTATCACGAATCTAATATCTTATGCAAAAAAATAAATCATTCATTTATCGTTAAGATATAAGAAATTGAAGTAAAAACTTATATTAATAAAGTTTAAGTTCTTAATCAAATCATAAGCCAGTTATTCTTTCAGTTTAACTAATGATCAATCTAAAATAAAAATTGTACAATTATTTAAAAAAAAGTAAAATTTCATTAGAACAATTTTCTGATTGTAAGGATTTGCATAATTAATTAGTTATTTTGTAGATAAATATAATTACATTAGTTTAAATACTATTCTTTTATTTAACGAGGTATTGACAACATAAAGAAATGTGCAGTTTACCTCTTTCAAAATAATTATCAGATAATTTGTAATACAAGATTTAAACAGGGATGTGGCTAGCTATCATCCTTTGGGGGGGGGGGGCAAAGCTTAGCATTTAAAATAATTAACACCCCTTATACAGATATTTATATTACATGTTCAGTAGTACAGAGAAAAGAAGCAAATAGACAGTGAATAAAAATTGGAAGAAAAGAGACTGATGATGTAGAAAGATACAAATGGAAAAATTATAGTATGTTCAATCATGAAACCCTCCTTATATCCCAAAATACAATCCAATAGAGTAAAGTACTGGGCTTTGAGGTAGTTTAAACTGCACAGCTGCTGCATTTCTAAGTCCCAAAAAAACATGCCAATATGCTAGAATGCACCACCACCCACGAGTTGTTGATTTTCTGGACTTTAAGACCTTTAATTCTTCAATTATTCTCTTTGAACATCAAGTAACCCTTCCATAATCCAAAATACACCCAACCCTCAGGGTGTAGAGGTGAAGTGCTGAGAAGTGCTACTTTCAGGCCACAATAACATTGAAGGTCAAAAAATATTACCAAAAACGTTTTCGGTGCCTTAAGAACCTTTATGAAATTTTCAGAAAAATCCATTAATTTGTTTGTCTGTGATATAAGGACAAACACTCAGAACTTCACCTTTAAATATATAGATAACACCAAAAACAGACATATATTTTAAAAATGATCAATTTTTTGTGGGGGTTTCATAAACTTGAAAAAAAAAACATATTTGCAACCGTTTAAAATTAATTATATACTTTTTCTTAAAAGTTTTTTCGAACTCCTAAAAGAGCTATTGTCTGGACAGAAACAAATTCAAACTTATCATTTACACCCACAATCCCCGTTCTATCCTATAGTCTAAACAATTCTATTGACTTGAATACACTTACGCAAATTGAGAATTTCTATCATAAATCAAAAATGGCAACAAAAAAAAGGTTAGTATTCCAAAGTCAATTTTTAGATTATACGCTAATATATAAAATTATGACTTGGATTTCTACGAAAAAAGACTATATCATTCACTTTTCAAAACTTTAAATATACATATATGTTTATAATTAATTTCATTTGGATCACTAGTTTATGAAATATAGAGATTTGGAACTTTGCACCTTGTCCTCTTTTGAAATAGGAATAATAACCTATACTCTTGTAAAAATTTGTGTACTATCAAAAATTAAATTAATACTTAATTTGAAGTGATATAGTTCCATGTGTATTTATGAAAGACTCATATGAATTTTAAAAAAAAGGTCTGATAATAAAAACAATGTTACTATTTAAGGAAAACTATTTATTGCACAATTTTTTTAAATTAGATCATTAACATAAAGATAAATTACATCCATCGAAGCATTTTATTGTAATTTGTTCCAACATATTGAACCCTTAAAATGGTTATTTTGTAGAACTACACGTTCCGCATGTTTTTTTACAAGAATACAAGACAAGATCTTCTGAACATCTTGTTTTCCATTTTTCACAATGTTCAGTCTTCACCAAGTCTTCACATACTATATAAAGAAAGATATGAATTATAAGAAACATTTTAATACGCAAAATCTGACCATCACATGTTCCACAAGTCTTTGGACATTTCGGAACAAAATCGGAGGCATATGTTGTACAGTATGAAGGATTAGGGAAGCAGAAAGCTTCAGAATCTTTACACGTAGCTGAAAAGTTTTTTTGTAAAGTTTCCAAGATTAAAAATTTAGTCACTTTAAAAGGTTAATAATAGATAAATTACCTTCACACAATCCACAAGATACAGGACATGAAAATTGAGTTTCAATATTATTACAGTTTTTCTGAGTTGTGCACCTTTCTTCATCATAGCATGTAGTATCTAACATCAAGGCCCGTGAAAAGTTAAATTTATAGAAGGTAAATATTCAATATACTCACTGGTTAATCTTCCATATCCTCGATGAACAAAAAATGCCAAAAGAATAAAAAACTTTGTCTTCATTATTACTTTTTGTTATAATCTTCAAAAACTGAATAATAGCTTAAATGAGAAAACACCTATTTATATTAAATAATTCTATAGACATCTGACTCAATACAGATGTTTTTGTTTTTCTAAGTTGTATATTCTATGACAAAGATGTAATCACTTAGTTATTCTAAAAGAAAAAATCTTCGGAACTGATTACAATTCACAAAATTTATTACTAATACCACAGTTAGATAAAAAAAGAAAAATTCAAATAGGATTTCAGTTTTGATATTTATTAAAAAAAAAATGTCATCTTAGAGGGGCCAAAAATTGGGTTGAGTTTTTTTTTTATATTAAATAAACATATTATAATAATTAATAAATAAATAAACAAGATAAAAATACTGAAAAGCAGCATTTTTTTATGTCAACCTACATGTTAATGTATGGTTGTTTATATTTTAAGCATGTTGTTTTTAATGAAAAAATAAAAATTCAACAGCTTTTATTTTACTAGATCTCTTTTTATTTATAATCAAAAATAAATAATTTTTTTGTATTTAACTTATATCATGAAGTAGGCAGTATGGTTTTTTTCTCTAGTTTTACAACTTTAACGTCGTTGTTATTGGAATTTCAAAGTATTGTTTTTTGGTTTTATATTTGTGTGTGATTAAAAATATGAATATTTTTATTATTGTGAACTTTTCCGTAAGATTAAATTTAAACTATAATGTTTATTTATATTGTATAAAAATGCAACCTCTTCGGATTCTAATAAAGATAAAAAAAAGATTTTTCAATCTTGGTTCTTGATAAATTGAGTTCCACAAAAACTGCTTGTTTCATTTTTTAGATTATATAACTTATAACCAATTATATTCTGTAAGTATACTTTAAATATTTATTTGGAATAAGAGTTATAGAAAATTTTACAAGACAATTTACATAATTCAGTATGGAATCAACATTATTAAACAATTTTAAATGTATTGAAAGCAAAATAACATTCTAAAACTATTTTTGGACGCTAAAGGCAATATTAAGCATTTTCCAAGATTTATTTTCTTACTTCAATGTTTCATTCGACACTTATAAATATGAGAATGCAAAGAAATTAGTAACCATGTTTTGAATATTTCCCCATTAATTTGTATAACTCAGTATGCATTTATTTTGAGATACATTTTCCTTGGTGTTTTTGTTGTAAATATAATTTAACACCAACTTACTTTTAAAAATATAGCCTAGAGTTAGCCAAATTATGGATGTGATCAAGTATTTTCTAATACAATTTTAATATATACGGTGTTGATATTTATTTATTCCAATTAATATTTGAGTAAAATTATATCTACTAATAGAAATCTAGTATATTATTGGCAGGTTAAAAAAATACCGAAAATCAAAATGGTAACCCAGAGAAATTTGGTAATGTTTTGGAATAGAGTAGCTTCGCCTTCATGATATAATCAGCTGTGACAAAAAAGAAAGAAATAATTAAGGACATTGCAAAATTACTATGATATTGATAATCAAAAATGAATATATTTAATTTAATTTCTTTTTCGTTTATTTCAAGTGCTAGAAAAATAAACTAAAAGAAAAATGGTTTTATTGAATAGAATAAAGGTTATAAAGTTTGTCTGGAAATTGTAGCATATAAGGTTGCCAAATAAAAGTTTATTTTTAACTAAAATATCTTTCATTTTCTGAATATATATATTTTTTTGTTTCTTCTTTCTTTTATTCCATTTTTCATCAAACTTCAATGCTGAGTTTTTTTATGAAAATGCCACAAAACAATGCTTTTAGAATTTAGTAATCTAAATTTCCAAAACTTAATATTACATAATTTTTGCAATAATTGCAACAATGTAGTTGTTATCGAGTGTTATTTTATCGACATCCTAAATGTCATCACTTTTGATTTAACAAGTAGAATTATCTAACTTTTGCAAAATTTGAACAAAAAGTTTTCGTCATTTTTTTGCCAATTTCGATATAGAAAAACAACATCAACCTTTTTTAGATGTATATGTGTTGTATGTTATATTTTTTTTTAAGTTTATAACACATTATTTTTTAAAGGTTATAAAGTTTGTCTGGAAATTGTAGCATATAAGGTTGCCAAATAAAAGTTTATTTTTAACTAAAATATCTTTCATTTTCTGAATATATATATTTTTTTTGTTTCTTCTTTCTTTTATTCCATTTTTCATCAAACTTCAATGCTGAGTTTTTTATGAAAATGCCACAAAACAATGCTTTTAGAATTTAGTAATCTAAATTTCCAAAACTTAATATTACATAATTTTTGCAATAATTGCAACAATGTAGTTGTTATCGAGTGTTATTTTATCGACATCCTAAATGTCATCACTTTTTTGATTTAACAAGTAGAATTATCTAACTTTTTGCAAAATTTGAACAAAAGTTTTCGTCATTTTTTTGCCAATTTCGATATAGAAAAACAACATCAACCTTTTTTTAGATGTATATGTGTTGTATGTTATATTAAGTTTATAACACATTATTTTTTTTATATTCATATAAAAAACAAAAGCCTACAATTTCTTAAAATCCCTCCAGAACACATTTTTCCTTATAAAACAAGCAATACTAAAAATTGTTCTTTATAAAAAATGCCATATATTTCTGAACTAGCTCCTACCCCAACTAATACCCTCCTTGTCCTTTTAAAATAGATCTGAATTCATTTTTATTCAAAAGTATTGAATGATTAGTCCTATTTTGGGAACAGAATCTGTACAAAATATTGGTTTTGCAACCCTAAGTGGGAATCCGAATACTCTTCCCTTTCCTAGATAATTACAGTAACTCAATTTGTAGAGGTATTTTTACTTTATAAGAAACTAATTCAGTAATTAATCAAAAATTATAGATCTTTGTCGGTATTGTATTGGGAGGTTCTCATCACTTTTAATGTCGTATAATAAAATAAATGTACTATTGACATAATCATTGATGTGGAATCATATGGGTGAATAATTATGTATTTACTTTACAATAATGTCATGTGTAAAAAAAGTAAATATTAATATTAGAGGAAAACTTAACTTTTGAAAAAGAAAAAAAAATTGTTTTTTTAACAAAGAGAATTAATTGTTTGATCTTATTATGGGTAGATAATACACTTGCCTTCCAACACCAGCATTCATACAAACATCAAGTCATGCAAACATTTTTCTAAAATGATGGATGCTTAATGTAGTTTTTCAGTTTACTCCTTGAAATATTATATTACTTGGAATTCATAATTTATATTGATAATGTCGTGATTCGATTTATTTGTAGATTTAGCTATTTTTAAAGGATGTCTAGTTAATTTAGTTATCTTTCGTGCTTAAAAGTTGTTGCTACTTTGTTTTTTTCTTTAGATTTCTTATATTTTTGTTTCTTCCATAATTATAATTTTGTTGCAATTATTAGATATAATTCAAACAATTTCATTAAAACCTATGAAAACTTATTATTTTCCCAAAATTTGCAAATAAACTACTTTATTTTATTATAATATAGACGTGATATTACAGATATAATTACACTTCACTGAATTTGATACAAAAATATGAACGTATCTTATCCACCTTGGATACAATATGAAGGTTATTTCTTCCACAAACGAGACTCTCCACTCACAATACCATCCATCTACCAGAACCAACGATTGAACTATTTAAGCATAGTTTCTATTACATATCGACAAGTCTTTGTTTTCATTAGGGAAGTGAAACTGACCTCAAACAATTTTTAATAAATGCATTTTTTTTGTGTGACACTTATATTTATATATTCTTTACATTTGTTGTTAACTTTATTAAGTTTTTTTTCTTTGTACTGACATGCTATTTTTAAAAATTTTAATATTTGTATTTTAATTGATTCACTTTGATAAAGAATTATTATTTTCATATTCTATAACTATTAAATTTAATACAACCTTTATAGCCTTGACTTATTACCGCAGGTCTAAAATAAAGAAATCTTTAAATTTCTCATGTGAAAAAAGTGGGGAAGATACAAACAATGCGTTATATATAAATTAGTTTTCTCTGCAACAATTTTACATCTTCATTCATATTAAAAAAAAATTATCATTATTTAAGTAATATTTTTTCAAAATTATATTTAATTTGAATATTTCTGAAGAATATATTTTTGACAGAGAAAATTGAAGTGCATCAAAGTGTACATATTTATTTGCAAATGTATATAAACGTTGAAAAAATATTAACAAATCATAAAAAAAGTAATGATCAGTGACAAAAGGGCATGGGGTATATGTTCAAGCCATTATAATTTGTTAAAATGAAAAATTTGGGGAAAAAATCACTTCAAAAAAAATGAAAATAGAAATCATTTTTTTTTCTTTGTTAATATAGCCAATCAAAACGGATAATAAAATTTATAAAAACCTTTTAAAAATGGGATTTTTTAACCTTCTGCTGGTTAAGAAATAATTAAGTTAAAAAATATTCATAAAATATTAGACATTGAGTAAAAGTTAAGATATATAATAATTTTGATATGGGGTTTTAAACGAGATATCACTCAAGTTGTTTTACTGTCAAAATATTTAATTTGTATTTTTAATACAAACTTTCCTATGGAACATTATTTAATTTATAAAAATGATAGGAACCAAATTAGTGACAATCAGTTTTTGATAAAGTTGTGTGTATTAGGTGAAACTTAATCTACGATATTTTAATTTTTATGTATCGGTGTCTTTATTCCTTCCATTAAAAAAAGAATTATTCATTAGTCAAAAGAGAATGAAAATAAAACCTTAAAGCAAAAAAGTTATGTCACTAAATCTATATTAAAAATTGCAAAAAGAACAAATAAATCTTAGCTAAGGATTTATCGAGATAAATAAATAATTTTAAAAACTAAAATTTAACGTTTAAAGTGAAATTGAAAAGTTATGACTATAAAATATTGAATATAGGGAATAAGTTAATATTGAGTTAAATTTATCTGCACCCTCTGCAACTATACATGTAAAATCAATCTGCAAATCTAGCTGTGTTAATAATTTGTTAATGCTAATTCCCCACCGCTTCCCCCTTCCCAAATGATGATAACTACCAACATTACTGTTTTAATCTTTATTATAAATTAACTGATAATTATTTTTAATAAGGTCAAATGCACATTTCTTTATGTTGTTGATAACTTGGTATGTAAATTAATAGTATTTAAATGAAGTATCTTTATATTTCATTACACAAATCCCATATATAAGAAAATTGTCTCAATAAAAAATTACTTATTTTTGAAATTATTATAGAAAAATTGTATATATATTTTTTTTTTAAATTGATCTTTAATTAACTAATAGATTATTTTTTCTTCAATTACATCTATTTTTATAATTAATTAATATATTTCCTTTTTTTGTATGAGATATTAGATTCATGATTTGAAAAGTATGAAAAAAAGAAAAAAAACTATTACAAAAGTGGGAAAACAAAATGTTTATAATTTGTATTCGCCTATTTTCGATACTCTTACATACAAATGTATCTTAAGGTCATATTGTCCCATTATTGTTTTCATATAACATCAATGTTGACAGTAGTTTTAAAGCATTTGTTTATTTAATATCAAATATATGTATATAAATATTTATTCACCATTTTCCTGTCTGAATCATCAATTTGGTGAGTGGGTGAATTAGTGGAAACAAATTTACCCACTCTAACAATATTTGATAAGGTTATAGATAGGGAAAACAAATAATAGATATCATTAAGAATATTTTTGCCATTTGTAAATGTTGATATAAAAGGTACAAGGAAAATACAAATATAAAAATTAAATTTTAAGTGTTGTGTATTAACCATGGAATTTTATTTATATAGAAGTTAACAACTTCATTTTTTCCCCACATGAGTCATTTATTCTTCTTTATATATATATACTAGCTAAGAAATACCTGGCGTTGCTTGGTCATAGAGTGAGAGGGATATCTCATGGAAAATGGTCTAATTGATTGAGAAAATTAAAAAAATATTCGGAAAATACTTCTATCCACTACATATACTAATAATTATTAAAGGAATGTATTGTTGTAGTCCAAAAAGATCCACGTAATTCTATTTCTCTTGGATTGTTCACACTATATCAATTTGGTTAATTAAAGTAATCTCTATGTTCTTGTCATAGCAACTCACCCCAGCCCCCCTCCCTCAAAAAAAGAAAGCTATTATTATTGCCTTTTGCAAACTAAGTAGTATTTATGAATATAAATAAAAAAATTATGTGTTATAAACTTTAAAAAATATAGCAACATATACGTATCTAAAGAATTGTCGAGATAATAAGTATATTTTTTATTTACTTCAAAAAATTACTAAATAGAAATTTGCACTGAAAAATTGGACTAAAACTTGTTGGTACTAATTTTCCAAAAAAAAAATTAATAGCATTTATTGGATTTGTAAAAGAACCCCAAGCCTTCAAATATTGTTATCGTACTTGCAAAACAAAAAATTTATGAAGATTAATGTTGTCGAAAAAAGTAATACTCGATAACTGCTTCATTTTTGTAAATATTGCAAAAATTATGAAATAAAATGTTCCGGAAATTGAAAATACTTTTGTTGTGTTTAAATTATACGATACAAAAAAGTGTTGCCATGTGGTATTTTTTGTTAAAAAACGGAAAATTGTTGTTTGATGAAAAATGGGGAAAAAAAGACAGATAAATTTGAAAAATTATTCAAAAAATGACAGATATTTTAGGTAATCATCAATTTTGGTTCGGCAAATTTATATGAAAACGAATCTTCAGACAAATAGCTACAAACTTTATTCAATTTACTAATTCATATTTTTGTTGGAAGTTAATTTTTTACACCTGAAAAAAACGAAATTGCAATTTTCACCGATTTTTTTAACCCATAACTTTTTGATTAAAAATAAATTTAGAAAACTTAGTAATTGGTTTAGTTCTTTTTCAAAAACGCTAATCACTTATTCATAAATAATTGAACCCCCTATCTAGTCTCCTTGAGCTGAAATAAACGGTTTTTGGATTTTGTGTATAGCAGAATTACCCTTTACATGGCCTCCCCAAAAATCGCAACCTCTGTCTTAGCTTGTCCCAGCTCAAAAGAGTTCCATGTAAAATTTTAGCCTCCTAGGTCATATGGTGTGGGAACATATAAGGTCATTTAGACACACATACAAAAACACAGAAAATCTCTCTTTTATATTATATAGATACATTATACTCATACAGTTCTTTATGCATAATTTGTATTTAGATCCTATTTTCATTGGTAATTCATTGGAAATAAATATATTATACTATATACATTGTAAAAATTAGTTTTGGTTGGAAGTTTAACAAATTTAAATATTGTCAAGAATAATTTTAAGGTTATTATTTTTTAATTGCAAGGAAGACAAATCCTTGTTAAAGTTTGTAATTTTACCTTTCTACAAAATGTTAAACACAATAAATTTAAGCCCCTATCTTATTTTAAAATAGTTTTGCCAATTCTTATTTTCTTAGTCCAGTCTAGTCTTAGAACCATTTCCATCACAGGGGTGTCCCCAGGATTATTTTTTTGAAAATCTTATGCTTTCCAAAGGAATTTAAGCTTTATTAATCGATTAGTTGTACTTCAATTTGATGTAAGAACTTTGGACAGTAAGTACAAGAACTTTTATGTTTTTTCGCAGAAATCCTACAAAGATAAGTTATCATGAGAAAAATATATATATAAAGGCTGATGAAAAAAATTATCATTTAATATATGTTGCCTTTTGTTAGAATATTCAATAAAAGTATACGTTTGCTTGAGATTTATGAAAAGGGAATATGTACCTTTAACTTTTACACGTGATGATATTTAGACTATTTATGATTAGATTTGAATTTAACACCATTAATAAAGTAAAATAATCCTGGATAATAGGTGTAGGTTTTATTTTATTAAGAACTTTCAAATTCAATATTTTCCATTTAAAAGAAACTTTTTGGTACCAATATCATGTTTCTAGTTTCATATTAAGAACTTTATGACCAATAAAAATATAAGATTTCAATAATTTTTATTTTCATAATGATTTATGGATATAAATATCTATATAAAATTGAGTGAAATTTTCAGGAATTACAAAGTACAGTATTGTGCAAAATATGTTACTTTCAAATACCTGGAAGGGAAATTTTATTTCAAAGTTAATTCATCCTCAGTTATAGGAATTAATAAGAAAATATTCATAACATGTTTACCAATTCATTTGTATTCTGATATTTATAAGTATAGAATGAAACATTTTAATTAATAAAGTAAATCTTATAAAAACCTTACTAAAACCTCTAGGGTCACGGGAATAATTTTTGAATGTTATTTTGATTTAAATATATAAAAAAATATTTTACATATAATTCAGAAATCTTATGTTTATAAATTTAATTTAAAATAACTACAATAGCCTTTAATATAAGTACTAAGTCACAAAACTGCACCTAATAATTTCTTGATGGATGTTGTACATTCAATTATTATACAATCATTTCTAAAAATGACCACATAAAGTATTTGCAGAATACTAAAACTTTGTTTGGTGGAAACTAATGATGCATCTCTTTAACACTAGGTTACCAATAGTTACTCCTGATTAAATTATCGACTTAAACTCTAGAGATTCAAAACTACTCTATCAAGTTACTTCCCTACTACATTATGCAAATTGTCTAGTAAAAAAAATTGCCAACTTTTTGTCCAAATCCATATTTATAGCATACTTACAGAATATAATATCACTAAACTAAAGACCCGATTTGATAGAAAATATATAATCTAAAAAAACTATAGAAATTGGTTTTTTGTCAAACTCAATATATAAAGTATCAGGCTATAATAATCTTTTTTTTTTTATATTTATTAAAATCCAAAGAAGTTGCATTATTATACAATATAAATAAACTTTAAAGTTTAAATTCAATCCAATGGACATAAGACATCATAATAAAAATATATGTACATATTTATAATCACAAGCAAATATAAAAATCAAAAATCAACTCTTTAAAAAACTCCAAACAAAAACTAAGAGCCATTTTTTCTGTACTTCTGTATCTTCTTACAATATTGTCAATCTTTTTTATATGGTTTGCAGAGCCTGTATCAAGGAAGCGAATGATAATGTCTGCCCATGACCAATCAATGGTGCCAACATTGGGAATCTTCATACTGAGCACTATAAACCTACCAGCAAAGGAACTTAAAATGGTCTTTCGTCCTTTGTATAATTTATTTTTCATTAGTTTTATAATATTTTTTTAACCCCTGTTTTATGTTAAAGATAAATTAGACGCATTTCAGTTTTTTTTGTTGACAAAAGTATTGTTTCTCTCTTGAATTTTCCATATTTAGGCTCAAGTACAATTATTCAAATTTAAACCCTTTTTATGACCGTGAAATGACCAAAAAATAATTACATGTAAAGATGTTATTATGGATCATTTTGATCCGCAAACTTATTAGTGGGCTTAAATCCCGAATAAACTTACTTTTGTGGTATTCATTTTTGTCCACCAATTTCTACTTTTGTTAATTGACTCCCAATCAAGCCCAAATATCAAAGTGTGGGGTGATGATAAGGTTTAATTCATTATTCTTTAAAATTTATCTTTATATTTTGTTGTTATATGTTCAAAAATGAGCTTTATTGCCAAATGTACAAAATTTAATTTGAATTCTGCAAATTAACATTTAGAAAAGCAATAAGGGCAATAAAAGACAAATCCAATGAAAAAATAAAATGCTGTCAATATATTGAGAATAAATTATATTTTAAAATACCTTTTAAAAATGATTTGGGACAATTTATTTATATTGTGTATTTTGTGACATTATACTTTTTAAAAGTCCGATTAGGATAAAGGAATCAATTTTCTAACAATTTAGATGTACTTATAATTCATTTAGAAATTATTGTCTATATATTCTTAAGTCATTTTTGCTACTTTGAATATATATATATATAAATTGTTTTAAGTCGCAAAAGTAATATGAATTACTTTCAATAACAATTTCATTCATAAATCAATCAAAAAAATTATCTAATATTTTTATAATACCACGACGTTTCCCTGAGCCATGAAATTATTTAATATTTATCAGAGATAATAAAATTACTAATATACCTTTATATTTTGTAAGTATTATCATAGTCTATCGTTTAGAAAAAGCAATAAAATCCATATTTTTATTTGAAAATAATTTTTTTTAAAGACATTGTGGAATTATGAACAGTGTATATATTTTATGTCTACTATTGTAAAAAAAAAATTAAAAAAGGGTGTGATCCCCATCTTTCTAGTACTCCCAGGTTTAAAAGTACTTTTAATGCTTTGGCATCTACAAGACACTGGTATCCCTTTTATTTATATATTTGTCATTGGATTCTTTTTCTTGATATTTAAGATATTTTTGAAGTATTAGAAAGAGTAATAGAAGATCATTAAAATTAATTAAAAAAAATATCTTATAATAGAATTTTATATTTATGCTATATAAGTCTTCAAACTATGTTATTTTTAGAATTTGATAAAAAAAAATGCTACCTATCATATGGAGGTCAAGTATGGATTATTTTTTATAACTTATTTGTCTACAGGGTTGCTGAGATAAATCTGGACAAAATTCAAAAGTGTCTTTTAAAAATTGTAGACTACATAGGGATGTAAACAATAAAACAACAATTATATATTTGACATTTATGTATTATTTTATACAATGTGACTGCCCTCAGCAGCAACCCCTTTCGTGATGTCGGCCCTGATGCTCTCACCGGCATTCTCCACATCTGCAGCCGAGATCCTCGCCCACTCCTTTTTCATGGTTGTCTTCAGGCTCTCCAGGCTGTTGTGGTGCCTTGAGCAAACCTCCAATCGTCCAAAAAAAGAATACATACATTTAATCAGGTTTATTAATTGTTTTCTTTCTTTTTGTTTAAGAACAAGAAAATTTTTATGCTCTTCTAGTGTTTTTCTTAATCAAGAAAGTATTATGAAGGTTTAATTACGGAACTACATTTTCCTTCAGTGATCGGTGTTTGATTGGTTTTTCCAAGCATATATATTCTGTACGAAAATATTTGTCAGTGAAATGAAGAGAAACAATAAGTTCCTTAATATTTTAAACTAATTTTGAATCTAAAAATATTACAAAAAAATTGATGGGTGTGGTATTTTAGGTTCTAAAAAAAAATATTAGTAAAACAGAATTTTTATATGATTTTTTAAAAGCAAATAAGTTGATTCTAAGTTCAAAGTCAAATAAAAAGTCATTACGGTTATAATGCCTTTTGAATTTGTGATGTACTTGTTTCAAGTAAATTTAATTTTTTAAGTACAATTCGATGATATATTTGAGTGTAATTCTGTTTATTACAAAATTAAGAGAAGTATCAAACTATAATTAATAAGTATATAATTTCAAAGTATGATAGCTTTCCATTTTTTGATAAGCTCTTCATTTTTAATAGAAAATAGATGAAAAGAAGCCTTTTAATGCTTTTAACATCTTTTCAAGGAATTTTTTCCAATTATACAGAATAGAACTACGTTTGCAGATATCAACAATATTTTTTTTTATAAAAATACTGTTTTAAAATTTAGTATAAAGTGAGGTTATAAGACTTATATAGATTTCTATAGTCAGGGATATTTATATTTAATTTTTTATTTAATATTCTAATGTAAGACTCTTCGCTCACTTGCTGTTTCAAAATTCAAACCCAACTACTTATTTACTACATTATTCAATGTATTTTATGAAAGAATATTAATGAATTTAAATAATATTTGTCCAATAGAAAAAGGTGAGCTTCAGAGGTTTCATGACTTTTAAAATATCCACTAATCCATACATCTAGTTAATTCATGAGCAAATGTATTCCTCGATGTTGTTTACATATATTGATACGCCGAAAGTAATATATTATCTACGCATAATAAGGTGGAAAATCAAACAATTTTAGTTACTTTTTTTTTTTTACAAATATTAATATTATATATTTTTTCACACTTGACAATATTGTCAAGTAAATGAGTAATTATTCACCCTTATGATTCCACATCAATGACTACGCCAATAGTACACTTGTTATATCATACGACATTAAACATTATTATCTTTAAACCTTTTAATACAATAACAACCCAAAACGTTTAATGTTTGAATCATTACTAAATAAGTTTCTTCTTTAGTAAAAATATCACTTTATATGGCATGCTGTAATTATTGGGTAAAGGGAAAGTACCCAGTTTCCCTTAAAGTATTGTGACGATACCAATATTTTTGTACCGGTTCTGGTATCAAAATAGAACTAGGTATTCAATAATTTTTGATTTGAGTAAAAAAAAATGATAAAAAAAAATTCTATTTACGAGCACAAACTAATTTACCTAATATAGGTAACTTATGAAAAATACCTATTATCCCTCAAACTGCCATTTTAAATAGAATTAAACTATACAATTGTATATAATACAATATTAAATAATTTTTTTGGTCAAATGTCCTAAATAGTCACCGGCAAAATGTCATCCGGAAAATTGTATTTCAGGTAAACGTTTTAAACGAACTATTCTAGATCCTTTTTAAACACGTCAGTGCCCCGGTACTAATCTAGGACCGGTATTCCGAACAACATTAGTCCTTCTGCAATTTTTTAGTCTCTTAATCGAGTAAAATCCTTGAATATGTAAATCATGTTTAGTACAAGTCCCCAGAAAGTTGAAATTACCATAAATCATACTTAATGACATATTTCAAAATTGTAAGGGCATTAAAGTCCAAGTTGAGTCTTTGATTGCGTAATTAAACCTATTTTTGTATGAGAGTTATTGTATATTTGTAGTGGAGTAATAATTAGTACATGGCTTGAAAAATCCGGGGCTTCACACAAAGATGGTGCTATTTTTTTAATTCACTCGTTTTCAGTTAGTATCAGCTTTCAAAAGATAGCTGTCAAAATTCCACTGTAACAAAACCATTTTTTTATTTAATTTCTATACTACCTCTTGATGAAAAAAAATATTATTCCGGCAAAACAAGAGGTCAAAAATTTTATGGGGACAACACTCTATCAAAAAAATATAGTAAACGTCGGTTTGCTGATTTCAAACGTGGTTGTAGATACATCAATAATATAAAACGCAGTTGACCTACAAATGAGGCAGTAACTTCAGAAAACAAAAACAAAATCCCAGAAAATGATTTTAAGAATTGGAAAGTGAAGTTGTATGAGTTAGATGGCAGTTAAATTTATCTTAATTCCACTGTTCATTCGAACTAATAGCAACTGGTGTACCTCGTCCTAAGCACCTGAAGGCACAAAAATTGTCTGGAAAGGTTATGGCCTCGGTATTTTATTTTGGGATCTGCATGGCATTTTATCTACTTTGAAAAGGAAAATGCAATCAACAATAAATATTTTATAACGTTACTAGAGCGTTTGAAGGACAAAAAAATGGAATACACGGCTCCATTTAAAGAAGAAGAAATTGATGTTTCGTTAGAACAACTCCCAGTGTCACAAGCCAATCAAAATATAGGCAAAATAACATTGATTGAACTTTGCAATGCTATTCAAAATACACGATATTCTCCAAAGTTGCCTTCCAGAGACTATTGGCTTTTGGCAGACAGAAGTCGAAATTCTTGCCCATAAGTAATTTCAATCCAATGAAGAGGTTATCGCTGAAATTGAAAACTATTTTGAGGTAAAAAATCAGGTATATCATATTTTTGTGACATTGATATGTTAAGCAGCGCTAAAATGATTATTTTTCTCTTAATTCATATTATATTGATCAATTTTTGCCCAATTTTGAACTAAAAAACGTGTTGTCCTTGTTAATCCGGAGATTTTTCAGACCATGTGTTATATTAATTTCAAAATGGTTTGTTACAAATCTAAGCATAATTTAATTATTAATATTTCAAAACATTCAAGAGATATTTTAATAAAAAATATATTTGAAAAATTTCTGTTGAGGTAATTTCTAAAATTTTGAATTTGAAATGCATCAAAGTATACATTTTAAATTTTTTCAAAACATGTAATTTAGAAGTTTCCGTAACAAAGAAATTTACTATTGAAAATCTATAGCATAGGGGCTCTAAAATTTCCACATGGCCACACTTGTTAAAAGATGCTACTCGACCATTGGAGATGTAGTTTATGAACTTTATTCTACTCATTCTTGAGACTCGGAAGCAGAGCTGTATTCGAGGCTACTTTTTCCAAGTCCAAATAGGTCCCCAGTCATCATACTCCAAGTATAACTCATGGTCAACTTCAGACTATTATTCAGAGTAGATAAAGTCAAAAAGAATGCGATTATTTTCCTACATTATGACGTTATATAATATGATTGGTTGCATGTTTTGTCAAAATCTATCTGGCTTACCCATCAGTGGGTATGATACATCAAACTGAAAATACTAGCAATAATGACGTCCTAGTATATGATTGGTTGGATGTTTTGTCAAAATCTGTGTGCCTTGCTCAGTAAAATCGGTAAAAGTTGAAGTGTCGACAAAGACCGATTACGTGATAGTCTAACTTTGTATTTCTATTAACCTTGCATAAACCTTGCTAGGCAATATCATTGACGTTGCGAAAGCATACCAGAGAAAAGTGATAGTTAATCAAAACAATAGAAAATCCTATTGTATTTCTTGCTATAGCTCCGACAGTTTTATCAAATTAAAGGCATTATTTACGTCTCATTGGTTATAATATCCCATAATTACAAAACGTATATATTATTCAAATAAGATTCTATTAAATCTATATATATATATATATATTTCCACGTTAAAAGTGCTGACTTGTGTAGACTATAATTCTACCTCCAGAGGGCAAACATTCACAAAATATCGCATTTAATTAGAATAATGAACCCTTTAAACCTATTGATAATCATGTTTTGATTCATATTCTCAACCATGTCATATATTTAAACTAATTATACATATTGCATAATGTTATGCAAACATAAACTTATATCAGTTGGGAAAACACAAAAGTGAATGGATTGAAGGGACCAAAGTTACTCAAAATCTAATTTATTTTAAAATCAACTATTATAGATTTTTGAATTGTATTTTAGTCAGAACAATCTTCCAAATCCATCATTAATATTTTTAAAGCCTAAAAAAAATTATATTAAAATATTTATATACTATATTAAATAACCTTTTAAAAAATACTATATTAACCAATGTATTATCATCTCTAATTTCTTATAATTCTTATTAACACATTACTATTTTTAGGTTAAACATTGCAAAAAAATATGAATATTTGAAACACTTTACAGGTTTTTGACATACATAACTATTGCAGTTTGAATTTTTTGTCAACTATTTTTCTTTTTAAATCGTCAATTCCTTTTTCAAATCATCATTCTACATATTTTCAATCTTTATACTCAAGCTGGTGCTATATATAGTGTGATTCATAATTTTTTATTTACATAACCTATGGACCCTAGTAGGTATGACTTTGAATTCTATTACTCAGGAGATTGTAGAAGAAGGGATGTGTGATTAGAAAAGAGTTGGAACTGCATGGAAAGACATTTCATTCATGGCCGTTTGAATGGATCTCTCCTACAGATAAATCAAATATATTGATATGGGTTCTAGGTAATTCTATCTGTAACATTTTCGGCAACTGCATTTTTTCTGTTGGTATTATTTCCTGGAGGAGATTTTATCGTATGACATCTTCACCGACTTTATATGTTTTTCTATTATCGGTTCGAACTTTGCCGTTATATCTGGATCAGATTAATTATGAAGTTAGGAGAAGAATAAAAAAGAAGTAATCGGTAATCTTGTGCTGTTTATATATTTAATATTATAAGAAGGAGTAAGGAATCACGAATCTGGGATGCTGAGTCTATTTCGAACAGAATCAATGACTTATGGCACGTTAATGACTCATAGTTATGGCCTTAGTTGAGGTTTGAAGAAATGGAAAAAACTCAATTCATAGAAGGAAAGGAATGTTTCTTGATGATTTTGCATTTATTATTTATGTGCAGCATATTTATACAAAGTTTATAGATCGCCTCTGGAGGAGCCGATAGTTTGTCTAATATTTTTATTATTATTTTTTATTCTCAAGTCATTATTTATGTTAAGATTTAAATATCTTTATTCTAACTAAGTAAAAATTATCATTTCTTTATAAGAAAATAAAAAGGAAAAGCAAAAAAATGAATACAAGGTACTATGATGAATAGCTAATATGATCTAAACAAATTGAACTCCCACAGTTATAACTCCTATAAATTAAATATTTTAATAATATGATTTTAATGCTTTCATTTTCTTAAATAACGATTATATATTAAATTACTTAATGTGTAAAATAAGAACACATAAAACGTACATAAAAATAACTGATTTTAAAGTGTCTGAAGATTCCAGGCAATACTTCTAATATATTTTAATTTTCCAATTGTATTGTAATTTAATACCTGGTGTTGGGTCTTGCACTTATGTCGTTAGTCATTTTCTTTCTATTAGTACAGTCACCTTTTTCTATATCCAATTATAGCAATTACTTCTTCTTTTCTTCAACTATTGATTAATTTCCAAAACATTGGGTGCATGCATGACATAGAATATTTTAATTCCCCATTTTTTATAGAGATAACATCAAAAATATATAAAAGTAGATAATGGGTATTTCTTCTAAATCATATTTTAAATAAAAGTCTATTTGATATGGTATATTATTAATTAAAAAATATATTAAAGTAACTAATTTCATCTAGAAAATACATAGAAAGACCGTAATTAAATTTACATTTCTAAAAATTTTTTGGTATAACTTTCAGATCATTTAGTAATTATGCATTTCAACACTTTTAATTTTATAAATGATCCTTAAATTTTGAATAATATTGACTTTTTGTAGTTCAAAATCATTTGTTACAAGTGTTACCTATGTGTAACATAAGTTTTTTATAAACTTAAAGTTTATGAGGCTAAAGTAAAACTGTTGTCTCGTGCCACCAATTCCTAAATAGGTAGATATTTTCTGCAACAATAGATACAATTATCAAAAAGACAGATAATGTAACGGGATAATGAAATCAAAATGTGAAAACAGTAACTATTTAAGTAACTTCTTGGATATAATTCCTATAAATGTTTAATTTGTTCACCAAAAATCAACCTTTGGAAATTAATCAACAAATACATTCGTCGAAGAAAAGATCCTATTGTAAAATATATATCACAAAATTAATCGTTTCAATCAAATTAAAAGTAAATATTTATT
>NW_027294112.1:0-24440 GCF_016086655.4 Lepeophtheirus salmonis | reverse complement strand
TACATGATCAGGGCGTCCAAATGATTATATTTTGGGGAGGGCTAGGTTTTTGGAGCTATTCCATAAATTGAATTTTTCAGAAAAAAACTTTTTAAAATCTATGGCTATTGATCAAACATTGAAAAGATCTACAGCTATTCACAGAAAATTGTATTTCAAATAATTTTTTTTTTATTTTTCAATTTAAAAAATTCACAGCTATTTACAAAAGTTAAATTTTAAATTTTTTGAGAAAAAAACCCTCAAAAATTTATAGCTATTCACAAAAAATTTAAATTTACTATTTTAAATTTTTTTGAACAAAATTTCAAAATTTCGTAGCTATACACAGAAAATTAAATTTTTTGAAAAAAAAAAATTCAAATAAATGTTTTTGCTCTGCTAATAATTTGTTCCATTAACAAAAACAAGTCCTAATAAAAATAAAAATTACTTCAAGGTGCACCAGCCGGTCCAGCCCAATCCCTGAGGACGCCTTTGATGATGTAATCAAATGTTTATCCTTAAAATCGATCTATAACGAATTATTAATGTGGCTGATTCAAAACTAATTAATTTAAATGAAAGAATTAGATTGGTCTAAAAAAAAATAGGTCTAGAATTTCCATACCATAACTTAATATTAACTACTATTTTCTTTTACGTAAAAATTTAGTTCAACCTAAAGGAGGATGCCCAGAGGTTACAGGCTGGATGAAGGGTCCAGTGGAGCATTGTTTTAACATACCTGAAACGGATTATTACAATATTAAATTTGACCACGCAAACATGGAGTGTGAAAACCTTCAAGGAGTGCTGGCCGGCATACATTCTCCTAGCGATAATCAATGGCTGTTAAAAAATATTCCTATTAATAAGCGAAATGAAGAACATTGGTTTGGAGCCTATAAAGCGGGTGTAGAGACGGGTATTAAGTATAAATTAGACATTATTTCTAAGATTTCTTATTGAAATTTTTAAAAATAGAATCTTCGTTCCATTGGATGGACTTAGAACCTTCTTTGGGTGGCTACGTCAATTGGAACTCTTCAAGTCGAAATAATATGAAGGGTTATGGTGTATTTAATGGTACTTCAGGAAAATGGAGGTTAATTTCGGATTATACGCAAATACGAAGTTTTTTGTGTAGTGCTCGAAAAGGTATGTATAACAGGAACGTAGTAAGGAGTCTATGCCATGTGGTTCCTACGCTACTATATAAACTCTGAATGCGATCTCATCCATTGGTTGCAATAAATGTAAATTTTGTCAGCTACGTTTCACATACTTTTTTAGTAGTGAGGTATAAATAATATCGTGCAAAATAATATCCCTTTAATAAAAATTCCTATGATTGTTGAAATATAACCTACCGGTATATAAAAAAATGAAAGTGGTCATCCTGAAAAATGGATGAATCTGTAGGAGCAGAGCATTTTTATCTCTCATTTCGTGTTATTAGATCAGATGGAATCAAATAACGGAGCAAGGAATTAAATAAAAATTTCACTCTCCATATAGCGAGGACATAAATGCTGGAATTATTCCAATGTATATTCTCAATTCTACTCTAAATCAAACAAGGACTTAGAATAATAACTAATTATGATAGTCAGGTTTTTTTTTGTTTTTTTAGTTGTCAAATTGAAGAGTGTATTTTCTTTTGTTTTACTAAGGTGGCGAATTTTTACCCTGGTCAATGCCCTTCTGTCCTTACCAGAATGCCACTTTCTTGACATTGGTATCTTATGTGTAATCGAGAGGAAGGACTGTGTCCCCTCCCAGGTGATGCACATCACATCTAAGATAAAGGTCCATGTTGTTTCTTAATTCTATTTTGAGTCTAACAGGGACTTACAATTATTACTCTGCACAAATCCTTAAAGTTAATCTCCATCTTTTACGAGAACTTCATTTTCTACTACATTAAATTTTATTCAAAACCTCATTAAAATTTTGGTGTTCTCTTAAAAGACAGAGAGAGGTATCTGTTGGAGTTGCAAGTCCTTGTTGGACTCAAAGAAGAATTTGAAAATTGGCATGATAGTAAGTCTTGCCAATGTCCTTTATTATTTTCTTCTCTCCCTTCTACATTGGCACAGGTTGTCGTAGTTGATCTAATCAATGTCATGCCATCAAAATTAAAAAATAAATAAATGATAATCTTCAGAATGCCAACTAGGGAAAAAATATTTTAGGAGTTAAGGTCATATTTTATACAACGTTTGAGAACCTCTCTCAGCTCTGCTCTTACAGTGAAATACAACATTCTAAAACAGTAATTTAGTGTAAGATTTATATTGCATATCAATAACATTTCAAGTACTAACTATCATACAAAAATTTTGAACTCTCTCGGTAGGAAAGAGAAGCAATTTATAATGTTTTAGTGATGCATTAAATACATTTTAACGAGTTTTTTTATGGAAAACGTATTCAATTTCATTTTAGATTTATAATTTTTCTTTTTCTAATGTCAATTTTATCTTATGTTACTAGTTGTACCAACATCACCTCCAAAACCCTCAACAACAACGACCATTACTACTCTTGATCCCAGTGACGACAATTCAAATACAAGTACAAGTTACATATGTTCAATAACAATATAACTCTTTGAATATTAATTTTCATATTATGATATTTTAAACAGAATTACAAGCTGGAGGGATTGCCGGGATCGTAATTGGAATAATTTTAGGTATGGTCCTGGTTATTGGAGTCATTTACGTAGCTTTGCGTCCAAACTTTTCGAATGTTCCACTTTTATTTCGAAGATCATCACCAAAACTTCAAAAAAATAATGCATTTGACAATATGACATATTCAAGTAGTAAGGAATTAACTCGTTTATCCGTTCATATCTGAAAAATTTCCGTTCAAGTCAACGCTCAAAATGCTAATTAGGATCAGGGGGTCAGCAAGATTATACTTCAGGGGGAGGGCTTGGAACTTTTTTGGGGAAAAAATTACAATATTTCAAATATTAAATTTTCTTGCAAAAAGCAAGAATTCCTTTATTTGGGGAAGCTACAGCCCCTCCAACCCACCCCTGCGGATTAAATATTTTTTATACTTTTCATTTAATATTTCACCGTTCAAATGCTTTAAAATCAACTGACAGCATGAAAGGGCCTTAAATTATCCTAAATGTCCAAGCCTATTTTTTTTATTTATTGAATTCCTTTGTTTTAATTAGGCTCGGGAAGTGTGGCAACGAGCATAAGTGAAAATATGACCAACGAATGATGCCTAAATCTCTTCTATATCTAGAGTTGTCATCTTGAAATGGTCAACATCAATTTATTAGAAATAATATATAATTTTTTTTGTAAAATCATTATTATTTGTGTTTATAATAGAAGGGCATAAATTATTGAATGTTACATTATTATATTTAAGCATTCCTTGTTTTTTGGCAGTCATTATTTAATTAACATTTGTTTTCTAAATGTATGAAATTAACATTTGTTCTTCTAAATGTTTGAAATTAACATTTGTTTAAAATAAAATAAAATGTGATTGCTTCTCAAAATAAATCATTTAAATAAAATCACAAGAGTATACTATTTTTTGGTTTATTACACTATGCAAGAAAATTCTGGTCTTGAAACTCCCGCCAACTAAAATCCACATTCATTAGTATTATTGTAAATTAAAAAAATGGCCCTTAAAAACCTTCAACTGCAGTAGGCTTGGCCTTTTAAGCCTTTTAAAAAAAAATCACATTTTTAGAATATAATTACAATTCAGAGTCATATTTCAACGTGAAATAACTATATAGATAAAATTTAAAGGTCATAATAATTGATAAAAACATGCAAGTATTAAAAAATAAAATGTTTGTTAAAGATTTAAAGCTTAAAATCTGATTATATTTTCTAAAATGAAGAATCATAATCATTTGAAGCTAATATTATTTGGATATTGTAGTTTCTAATTACTTTTTATTTTTTGGTTTTTAATGCTTTAAATACATACATAGGACACAAATTATATATTTATATGCAATAATACATCAAGAAAGATCTTGATTTGCGTTTAATACTAATACTATTATTCCAACAACAACAAAAAAGCCATTGCCGTCTAGTGATTAAATAGGAAGTTTTTTCTTCTTCTATTCTATCTATGCTTGTATGAAATTATGCAAGCCACTGTAGAATAGGAATGTTAAAAACGAACCCAAAATAAACATGGAAATTACAATGTTACTCCATTTTTATTTCATCAGCATCAGAGAATCTATATCAAGTCACGAGTTATAATTAATATTTCTTCCACAAAGAAAAAAATTTCAAAACTGAAATAAAAAAGTTTGTAATTAAAAACTTGCGTATATTAAATTTTTTAACCTGTAATTACTACAGAGATTACCTGAAACATTTTACAACAAGTCAATAACAAAAAAATAGCAAGAGTAACGTTTAGATCGAACATTTTATTTGTTAGAGTTAGGAGTCACCTTTTTGACAAAGAAATTATAATATAGAGAACCTAAATCTTTAATAGATAGTTAAAAGAGGCCGATGGAAGGGTTGTCTTCGTGGAAGATATATTAAATGTAGCACGTGACTTGACAAAGATTTTTTGATGCTATTCAAATAAAAATGTTGTAATATTGTACAAAGACAATTAGGTCTTTCCATTTGATTTTTAACAATAAGAAATACAATTTCCCCTATATCAGGTTAATAAATTGACCCATGGTCCACTCCAGATATATGTAGATCTCATTACAAGGTTTATTGATCCTTTGTTCCTTTGCTGATGTTTTTGATCATAACATATAGCAAATTAGTTATAATATTATCTGATTCAGCACAATCTCAATTTAAGGATTTTTAGGTATAAAAAATTAAGTGATTCGTCGAAGGGAAAAAACCCAGCCTATCCTCCGGAATATTTTCTCAACTATGGACGAACTGGTTAAAATACCACGTGATGTTGAGATAAAACTACAACTACGACAAATATTATAGCCTTATAATTGTACAAAGTTCATATGAGTTCACCAAGTGGAATTGATCATAAAAAATGATGTTTTTCACGAAAACTGCTTGCGTGATTCGAGCTTCTCCTCTCCCAGATAGTTAGTATTCAAGGTGACTAAATATAGTCCGTCTTTTATGAGCAGACACGAATGTTAAAAAAGGTTTTGAATTTAATTGAATCTATTTAGGAAAGATGATGACTACTCAGGAATTAAATAATAATGGCAACTGCTAAGGAAAATAAAATTTGTTCTTTATACTACCAATTACAAATTAACAGACCAGCTAAAAAACACACCGGATGTAGTAGTATTCACATGGAACTATTTCCTATACGAATGTAAAGTAATAATTTTAAAATCCAAACTTAAGTAAGGCAACAAAAATCAGGTGAATAAATTAAATAGATCTAATTAAAGTTCATTTATAGTACACAATGGTAAACATAGGACTTTCCAAAAAGTGTAAAAATCAAAAATATTTAATTTATATCGATTATGTCTATAGAAGTCAATCCTTTCCAACACTTATTTCGATTGTTATGAAAGTTGATGATATTCTTGCTCCAGATTTTTATAGAATAATAAAATCAATTTCAGAAATAAGGATTCAAACAGACTAACATTATTTTGCATAGAGTATATATTACTTACTCATAATGCTCATTTTCTTGTATATTTGACGAAAAGAGGTGACTCTTTATTGATTTCGTAACTATTTCGCCATCATCCTGATCATTTAACTCCTCTTCAAAAGCTGACTTTCTGAAGAGAAATTTATTACTTTTTCCCATTAAAATTATTTTTAGTCTTCTGAGGGCTGCCACTGGGGATGGATGAGTATTGTTTCCTGTGATGGCACGAATCTGCAAGAATATATTCTCCAGACAATCTTGATTTTGATGAGTGGTTAAAATGAACTACATTCCATCATCTTTGATACTTTGAAATAATGATTTTGTCGAACGAATGGAGATTAAAATTCACTTTTGAAATGGAAACTGAAAATTTTCCCCATCACTTTCATGGACAAAACTAACCACTCCATTTTGTTCAAAGCCTGCATATGTTCTTCCAAATGTATACAAAACCCACAAGAATGTTTTTTCATTGGATATAAAATGCCTATCACAAATCTCTTCATTCTTATTATTAATTGGGTCTTTTCTCCTGCAGACTGAGATCCAAAGAGGCTTGAGCATCAATTTTTTGAAGAAATGCAAAATACTGGTCGGGTATCCCGTGCATTGGAACACAAGGCCAAGGTACTAACACGCTTTGAACCTCAAGATGATGCTATTTTTGCTAAACAGATCCATATTTGTGGTTTTTACTTCAATGAAATTATCTGAACTGCCACAACAGTGACGTCAACTCGTAATGCTGAGTCAGCTAACGTCAATCAGACTGCATTAGAAGATCCTTGTTGCCTCAACTCTATATATATTCACCTTGATAGTATTAGAGCTCATTGACATCACTCATCACAGATCTCTTACAACCTATCAAATTTGCTCTTTTACAACTATTCCAACAACCCTACAGTCATCAGAGCCCTATAAGAAGAATTAGGTCACGAGATTTCAGCACTCCTTGTGGCAGATATCAAGTAGTCCAAAAAGAACATGAATTAGATAAATGAATACAAAAAAAAATAAATTATGGAGCTTACATACACGATTAATTATTATAAACAAATGGAATAATTACTTTAATAATAATCTCTTTAATTTACTTAAATTCTCGCATGGTACACATGCTTTGGCTACTGAAAGTAAAATAAGCTATTCTATTTTCTTTCATAATCGCAGTTTGCATACGTAAATGTATGTACATTCTTATCCTAATATACTTAATCACAGTCAAATATATAATTTTATGACATTTATAGACAACTTAATTAATGAAACCGCTACTTCAGTTAACGATACATTTAAAATTTTCTTCATTTTTTTTAATTGATAGACCTTTGATTTGAATAAAGCCTCAACTTTTTCAAATTCATGCTAATAGTTCCTGGCACAATAGATATGAACGACATATAGTTCCTCAAAGAATCTTAACTCAAGTGAATTCTTGATGGCTTCATTTGGACTTGCAACTTAAAATTTTTATCAGGTCTGAATTAAATACCGAAGAGTATATCTAAAGAATTAAATTTTGATTCTCCGTCCCAAATTTTGATATTGTTTTCATTCAACGTCTTCCTTTAATTCTTTTATTTCTGCTTCATGGACCCCAAGTGTAATTTTTAGGATAGTATTAATATCTTTTAGATGCCTTACCTTAGCAGAAATATATGTAATACATTTAAAGGAATTATTATTTATAAAGATAAAGTAACTAATGCAAATACAAAATTACAATTACAAGAATCAAGCTTGTGAACAGAACGCAAAATTAAACTTTGTTCATTCAAGGGAACAGATTTTTTTAACGCTGAACGTTAGAGGCTAAAAATAAGATTTTAGCGTTCTGTTCCAATAGAACTTGAAAAAAATCATGAAATCAATGTTTATACATTTTTTTAAAATGATTTGAAGAGCTTATAAAGAAAAGACAAACGCTTGGGAGACCTATTTTGCAGAAATGGCACAGGGGCGACTAAGAGGCTCTTTTTGAAGGCTTTTATGAAACACGAAAATGTTTAAATTACTCTATCTCAGTGATTCTCAACCTTTCTCAGCCCATGGACTACTTCCCCATTCAAAAATTCTATGGATCAAAATTCTAAATAGAATTAACATCTTTGATCTACTTCGCCATTTGCTGCCTCCTGGTGTTGAGATTTTTTAAATTTTGTCTTCTTTAAATATTATAATCAGTTATTTATATAATGAATACCCCCCCCCCTCCCTGTCGTAGGGGGGTTTTATTTGGACTTTTTTCCATTAATACATTTTTTTTTTTTTTTAAAAGACTTTAATTTTTTTTTCTACCAGAGGGAGTATAATGGTTAACCACGGAGATCTAGTTACATTAATGCATAAGAATAGATAAAAGGCACTAAATCCATACATAAATTATACAAGAACACTATGAAATTTATTGGAAAACATAATAAAAAGTTTTTAGATGGTGAATAAACAGTCAGATTCTAAACAGTAAACATTTGTCTTTTTAATTAATTAAAATTTAAATAAAGTTGATTTGATTTCACTTATTAGGATTTCTAATCTTTTTAATACTGTTATTTAACAATGTATAGGGCACTGCTTACATAGCACATAGCTTACAAGGTTTATTAGTAGGTGTCATATCTATGTATAATTTATCTATGCCAAAGACATGAATAAAAACCTGTAAACCTAATAAACATAGAAATGTAAACTAAACTATTTATAATAGTTATACACTCTGTTTTTTTGGCTATATTTAGCCAAAAACTATTTTTTCAAACTGTCAGAATGTCAGAATCAACTGTTAAAAAGTTAAAAATTAGGAATTACAATGAAGATTTTATCTGGTTTGGCTTTGTATCTGTAGACTCAAAACCTAAGTGCCTAGAATGTTGTGCCACCTTGACAAATGATTCCATGAAGAAAGTCAACCTGGAGGACCACCAGAAATCAAAGTATCCATTGTCTGTTGGTAAAAATAGGACTTTCTTTGGGGAATGAAAAGAAGGGTACTATTTTACTTTGTAAATAACACCAATAGTGTAATAGCAAAGACACTCAAACCTAGTTATTTGGTCTCTGAAATTATTGCCAAGATTGGACCACCTCAGGCTTATGGTGAGAAGCTTGTCAAGCCTGCTTTGCTACCTTGTGTAAATGAAGTTCTAGGAAAACATGCTACATCTACGCTGAGTCAAATTCCCCCTTTCAAATGACACTATTACAAGACGATAGGATGAAATGTCTAATTTTGTTGAGAACAAGATAGTGGAAATTCTGAAAAAATAGACAAAGTTTTCTATCCAAGTTGATGAGAGCACAATTCACAATGAAGCTATCCATCTCATCTTATTTGATGCTCCTAAAACAAAGGTGACCACTTGTATACTGCATTACAATTTCCTTGATTTGGTAATTTACGCTTTTATTTATTCAAATGATAGATTAAAAAAAACACCTAGAAATTTGTTGGAAGTTTGAGATTAAAACTATTTGGCTGGGGACTTTTTAAGTGCGATTATCTGATTTCTAAATGAAAATATTTAAGATAATGATTGAAATTATCAAAACTCAAAAAGGTGGCAAAAAAACTTCTACACGAAGGATAATCATATCTACTTGATAAATTAAAATTGGCATATTGTATTGGAAATGTGGGAAGAGGCAAACGTTTAAAGGACCATCAACTACTATCAACGAAGTTATCAAAATAACACAGTAATCATACAGATCATATAGAAAATCATGTTAAAAAAGTAAAAGAAAAAATAAATATACTATCTTCAAGTTAATCATATGTCCCTTCAAATATTGTGAATCAATGCACATGTAAGTTATGCTTAGATATGGTTGTAAAATTTTCTAACCAATAATCTTTGAAAAGAACGTATAAAAGAGTTCGCATATCCATATTATCCCAAGAAGATTAAAATCAGACCACCCAGGGTGAGCCTGTTTTTTGTTTGATAATGAGAATATAAGAATTTATCCAACCGAGAGCAACCTAGAAATTTTGAAATCATATAAGAGATGAAGTGAATCCTAGTAAAGAAAAACTGTTAAAGAAAATAATCATTGGGCAAGTTTCAACAGAAATGTATCTACGACAAATTCAAAAATGACAGTACTCGAACAGAAAATCTCAAAGTATAAAAATTTTAATAAGCAATTATGTAATATATTTAATAGATATAAAAATGTGGATACTTTAGAATATGTGCGTTGCATTAGTCAGAATTTATAATTTTACATTTCCTAAGAAAATAATATGTATTAACGTTATAACTATTAATTTTTGTGATATAAATTGGGGCGTGGAGAGGGGCCCTAAAAAGTAATTTAATTACTAGTGGTCGGTTTCACCTCATTTTGAGGGGCGGCAGTACCCGAAATAGTCCCAAATTTCGAGGTATAAATGGGAGTTTTTGAGGATTTCTTACTGTTCGTTTATGTAGGGGGGGTGGGTAAATATCTCAGACTAGACATGTCTGGAGTGAAATGTCGTAGAAACAGTTTTTTATATTTTGAAATGTAATATTTTCCGCTAAAATTTTGTCTATTCGACGTTTTATCCATTCGGCATTTTGTCTGTCAACGTTTTGACCTACTTTCAAAATTATATATACCCAACCAATCAAAAATTAACTAGTATTAATTACCATTTCAATTTTTGAGGGATATGGCGGAGAAGGGCAGAAAGATGAAAAATTCAATTTTCGAAAAACAATTTACCAAAAATTACACATTTAATAAATGGAACATCCTTTGAAGTTTCAATAATTACATTATTCTTATCAAAAATATGCTATGTATTTACATATCAGGAACATGAGTAAATATGCAATAAATTGTATTTATATTTGTTTTATTTATGATATTAGAAAAGAAAAAAAAACTTCTTATCATCATCACATTCTGCATAAATAGGGAAAAAAAAAAAAAATTACGCAAATATGAGCACATTAATATCCGTGATAATAATTGCAACTGAAACATTATTGGAGGAGAGAATGAGCGAGGCATACGTTTAAATGTATATATTTTGGAACTACCTTTCTTTCTTTTACTGGTTTTATTTTGGATGAATATTGGTATACAACTGTAAGACATTGTATAAGACCTGATGGTGGGGCCGGAATTCGTGTTGGAACTCATATCATTTAAAATGGGGCAGATATACCATATATACAAAACCGAAAGAGTGCCAAAATTCATATAAGATCAACGGGGAGACTTTGCTTGGACCAAATTGGAGAGTCTTTTAGAATTAAAGGAATATGTACCATCCATTGGCTTACCATCACGCACTATACTAAAAATACATCTCTGGTATATTATGTAATATTTATTACGAGCCAAAATTCACAAATTGTGACAAAAATATTTTGAAGAATTACTTTTTGAAAAATGATATAACAACGTGCCTCCCTCAATATCCTCATGTCATATTTGAAAATTTGAAGTAAACGTATGCTAACTAGTCTTGTGTCTTTTTATTGTTGTAAACTGTTAATTATTATTTAGAGAATAGTTATTAACTATTATATATATTAAATTGAAAATCTTGTCACTGACATAGTATAAAATGACACGAATTCTAAACAAAGGCCCTTGATTGACAAAAAAGTAATATACAAATCTAAATCCAAAGTAAAATACATCACATTTGGTTTATTTCAAAAAGCGATTAATGCTTTGTAACTTTGAAAGACTGCATCTAAGTCATTTATGTGTATTTTTAAATAAATTTTTTTGGATAGGGGATGCACGTCTACAATATATTAAAAATAAGTTATGTAATAAACGTGAAATACTCATATGAAAAACATAAACGAACAATAAGATCATTTTTTTCTTATTTATCTTAAATATAGAGTTCAATCTAATCCAAATATGAAGCCTTGAATAAGGTATTTTATCTTGTGATTTTGACTATTCTCTTACTGATATATACCATATATATATTAGTAACTATTTGAAAAAAAACACACACACACATGGAAAACCATATTTTCTCAAGGATCACTACTTTCATATTCCTTGGGTTTATTTGGTAATACAGACCAAATAATAGGAAGGATTATGAAATTTATGCTCACTTGATAACAATGGAAATGACAAATTAGAACTTTCACTTCCAAAATAAAACCAAATAAATCAATAAGATACAGAAATAAAATATAGGAGAACTCATAAATAGGGAAATCAAATTTTGAAGAATATCATTTATGCTCAAATTTTTTATTCTTTTTCCTATCAATAATAAAACAATCATATTATTATTTTATTACATTCTAAGGATTGTATTCAATCAAAAAATTATCACTATCTTAATTTTTTTCTGTAAAGATCCTAGATGTTTTCCCGAGTAATATTCCATTATGTTGACAAGCACTTGAGTTGCTTAGAAGAGGATTTCCGACTCCATAAGTTTAGAAATTAGAAGAGACATTAAGATATTCAATCAAAATCACATATATACTTTTTAACACCTTCTCACTTCACAGTTGTCAATAACTATTTAAAATTTGTTATAGCAGCACAGAATCCACTTGATATACAAAAATATTGATATAAAGATTAAAAAACCCCGACAAAATTATCAATAAAATAAAATAAAAAAATGCTTATTTGATGTTCCCGAATAGAAGCTAAAATGAACACAAAAAGACCAAAGTAGAATAAAAATGACCTCAAAATTGACTTCTTTCTTTTGAGCATGAAAAAAATAAGCATAATTATACTTTTGTTGGTTTTTCTAATCCAATTCTCATTCTTTAATTGTCACAATCAATGCTTACTACATTAAATGCAAATAGAGGGAACTCTTATCGTCCAGGTCCGAACAAAACAAGATTCGTCACCTCTGCCAAAGGTTCGCTTACAGGCCCCAGGCAACTATTAGGAAACGTATTACAGATCCTACGTTTCCAAGATTCCTTGGAGATCTCTCCAAAAGAATGCCACTGTAATTAAACAATCTGTTGATATTTGTGTTCTATGTCATCGAAAACAAAAAGTCTTATTGCCCCTTTAATCAATAAAACCAAGGATAAAGGGTTGACTAAGGTAGTGAGGATGGCTTCCAAATAACTATTTAAATGGTAATCTCTGGAAATGTTTAAATCACTATTGTCTGAAATTGTACATAAATAAATGAAATCTTTACTGGAAAAATGTCCCCGCCCCCTCCGGATCAAAAAAATACTTCTTTCGTCGCATTGTATGCATTAATTACAAAAACTGATAGCACCACATCTACAACGGTAGAATGTCGATAATATTGATGCATTATATATGGAGCTATTAAGAGCTCAATACTCTTGTTGTTAGAAAATTAATTTGAATTTGTTAGTTTTTTTGTAATAACTTTATTAAAGAAAAATGATAAATTCATTATTCAATAACCATTCCAGTTATTTCTTGAATAAGGTCGAGATGTGATGTGATACGTGCATATCCATTGATACCTCCATCACATTCACCATTAGTGCTCCATTGGTTGATGCCAATTTGCATATACTTTCCATCTTCCATTTCGTAGTTAAGAGGGCCACCGCTGTCACCAAAACAAATAGATTTTCCTGGGTTTGCATCAGTACAGATAATATTTTCTGGCCAACCACATTGCATAACTTTTACACCTTTAGCATAGTATAATTCGGGGTAATTTACTTTATCAGAACCATTGGCACCCCATCCTGTTATGGTCGTTGATTCTCCAACAAAGGTCTCGTTAGCATCTGCACGTGTTGGTATGCAAACGGGTCTGACATATTCATTGAATTCCAAGGGGCTCTCCAATTTGATTAAGGCAAAGTCTCCACTTGATGATACGTGAATTTCGGAACTCTTTCGGTTTTGTCTATTTGGTTCATCTGCCCCATTTGCAATGCTATGAACCCCAACAAGAACTGAGGCAACACCATCAGTTTTCACACAATGTTTAGCAGTGATGATCCAACTTTCATCCAAAATAGAACCAGTACAAGAACCAAAGGTATATATAGAAGCTAGCCATGGAAACTGATGCCTTGCTGCTTCCTGTCCTCCAACGATTTTCGAATCCACTAAAGGGTTGTTTTCCAATCCACAAATATCTGGATATTTAGGATTAGCCAAAGCAGATGCAATAATAGCCAAGTATACTAATGTTCTCATGGTTCTCATGGTAAACTGATTCGATAGAACATTTGATTTCAATTTTCTTAGCATATTTATATAAATTGGACTAATGATAAAAACATTATTATCTATTAATATAAATAAAAGGAGATTTTAACTAATTAAATATTGATCTAATTTATCTTAAGGTAAATGAATAGCAAGTCTTTACCTTATTGTATGACGTAAATTTCTTCTAAAAATAATCAGAAATAAAGAGTCAATACAACTGCAGTTCAGTTTTCTTGCTTATATCTATTTACATCATTACATAATTTCAGACCTAAACGCAAACGTAAAATTGAAAAAAATTCCAAAGAAAAATAACATAACTTTGAGATCCAACCTTAAAAAATATCATGAAAAAACAAAACATTATTTTTAGCACATTAATACATTTAGATTCACTTCATTTTTGGAATCATCATGCTTACAAAAGTCAAGTACTAAATTTGAAGAGGTCATCTTTTTGGATAAACAAGAAATAATACCGTCCTTTAATTAAAATTTAAGCAACACTGAAAATTTTGGTCCCAAAATGGGTATATATCCTATGAACAACTTAAAATGTATACGCTGAAATTTGGGATACTTTATCTACTCATAAATTTCCTTGTTGATTTGAATGGTTCTTCTAGAAACTCCGAATCTGCAGAAGTTACGCCCTCCTACATATATTAAAGCATATATGTATCCTCCACATTTAATTTAAGGCTTAAAAGGAAGTAATTTGTAATTCATAGTTGCATTACAAATTGTAATATAAATTATCAAACAAGAATATTTCACCTTTTTATAAGGAGTTTGAACCGACTTCTTTCTAAACTTTCTAATTAATTTAATTAAATTTCTATCATTTCTCTCGGACTAGTTACCAAATTAATGGTTCCATGAATGTGTATTGATTTTCCATCATAAAAAAGAATTTATTATCATATATTTAAAACCAATGTGTTATTGGTCTATCAATAATTAATTGCTTCCTTTTGTATTGAAATAATGTCGAAAATATGCAGAATCTTGTATAAGAAAGTAAAGATTGTCAAAATCCGTGCGAGCAATCAGTTAAAAAAAGTATATGTTGGTAACCTTCCAAGATGTTAGTACTTTTTTTCTAAAAAATACCCGGTTCAAATTCATTTTAATAAGAAAAAATATTTATTTAATATAAGTTACTACATCCAAATTGAATTTAAATACTATAAATTAATAATCAATTACAAAAGACTTTAAGTAAAGGAAGACCTTGAACTATATGTGGAAGATAAATATTAGCTATAATATATGTATACTAGATACCTCATAGAAAAATGTAAGTGCTAAGAATGTATCATTGAGAAAAATTGAGAGAATTGTTTTGGTAAATAGTTGCGATCATTGTTCCAAGTATGGTATACTCTTAGCCTAAGACATCTGAATACTAACAGTAATCATTGAGAAAAATTTGAAGGATCACACAAAAAAAAAAAAATTGAAAATATCAAGTTTTATGAAAGTAATTTTAAGTCTCCTGGTGACTCTGTTTTGCCTTTTGAATTTTATAAAAGGGTTTGTGAGGAACTGGCCCCCATACTGAAAGCACTATATCGAAAAGATTTTTACAATTTCCCCTCAAGTTTGTCTACATGATCTCAAAACTCTTAAGAAAGTCACACTTTTCTGTTGACTTGCCAAGCAAAAATAATTACAAATTGAACGTGGATGTCTCCAAGGAAGTCCTTTGAGTCCAACTGTGTTCCTTATTGCAGTTAATGGTCTTAACAAAAAAAATACCTTCTTCTGAAATAATAAAAGGAATGAGTTCAGAACCAGGAAAAATTAAGACTCAGCTATATACAGACGACTTAAGCATCTTTCTCACAGGTACTTTAACCGAAATAAATTGATGTCTTCCTGTTAATCATGAATACTAACTCTGGTCACTAAATAAATAAAGATAAAACATAAGTGTCACAATTTTTGAAGTCGTAAAAAAAGCAAATTAATTTTGTATCTCAATCATTGATAATATTACTTCCTCATTCGAACAGAATGAAAAAATCCTCATCTCAACATTGTTAAAGTCATTCAAACTATTTGCAAACTTTATTCAATTATATCTTCATTGATATAGTTTTCATATTTTGACTTGGAAAAAGTAAAAACATTAAAAATACTGAAGCACTTGAACTCATTACAAGAAGGTGAATAACTTCTTTCATAGGAATTTTCAAATTTGCTCTACAAATTTTAAATTAACTGATATGATCCAACTAGTCCAATAATTTTATATTATGCAAAAATTATTAATAGTTTACAATAAGATATGTACCATTTAAAATGATAGTGTAAAACTATTTAAATTGATCAATTTAGATATGAGCTAAAAAGCTTATGTTTTTATTATGCTTCGACTTTAATAATACAATTTTTAAAAGCTAAAATATATATTTAAAACTTCTTGTTGGTCGTTATGGAATAATAAATATTTTAGATTTCTAGATTTTTACTTATTTCAAGGCGAATAGTTTTTGGAAAGCTGTTCAATCCCAGTTTTTATTTCAATTCAGATAAAGATTTTAAATTATAAATTTTCTTCCGGCTTTAACTTAATTATAGACATATTTTGAAGATTGAATGACGAAAATAAATCTTTTTTAAACAAAATGTGTTTTATAAGTTTGTCCGAGCATATATATTCAATACGGTCCTAGGAAAACTACAATGGGGAAAATTGCCAGTGAAAAATTACCAGTTAGGAAAATGCCCTTATTTGTTCAAACTTTATAAAGAACACATTATAAATTCATTTAATATTATGTATGACAAATATCTAAACATATTTATATGTTCCATCCCTCGAAGGAGTACATTCAAGTTTGAGTAATATTATTGCAATACAATTTCATTGCATTCAAATTGAATCCAATCGATAAGGGGGGGGATAAAGGACCCCTTAAAATATGGTTGAATACTCTTCGGTTGGCTAATGTCCCAGGGGTAGTGTGGGATTGTTAGAAACCACTGCCAATTCATCCAATACATCCAAGAAACCCCTTTAACACCACAAACTAGGTCAAACCCCTCCCAGGTTGGTCAGGGTACTTGAGGGTGCCCCTGGATCATTAAATGCTTCGAATGACCTTTGTGCATTCTTAAATATATTTGCGGCATGGAACACGTTTCCCTCAACATATTTTCATCTTTTATGTAGTAGTATCCTAGAATGTATCTGACTCCCACTTTAAAAATTGTAACAGCGTCAATTTAAGAATATGTTAAGTGAAAGTAATCCCCAACAATTCCTTAGTTAAAAGAATTTGAGGCCTTCTTCTGTTGCTTTTGTATGAGAGGTTTCGAGATACAATAAAGGTATAGATGTGCTGAGAGATGCAATTAAAACCACAAGGTAAAAAAAGTGATTTCATAAGGCCACCTCACTAACACAAAAAAAGTTACTTTGTATTTTTTTTCAGTTACGATTTCTCCCTATCAGTGTTCTGAATATTGATTGGTTGAATTCGAAAAACAATTATGATCAAATAATAACTCCACTGTTGTGAAGAATCATGATTTTTTTTTCCTGTTTTTAAAAGGAAAGGTTGCAAGATACAAGCATGGTAACAATTTGCTAATGATTTGAACAACGTCGTTATATTGTATCAAACAACTTTTCGTTTGAAAAAAAAGGCCAAAATAGTTGGTAGTTAACCAATTCTTCACAACCATCGATAACCAATAGTTGTTTGGAAATTGTTTACTCTAAACTGGAGTTAATTTTAACTTAACCAATCAGATTAGGGGGGGGTAGAAACATCGGCAGCAGACAACAAGATACATTGTAAATGCTTTTGTTTACAGGTAACGTCGTATATTATGGAATAGACATTTAGTTAGGGAAAAGATGGAAATTTTTGTTTAAGCATTATGGATTCAGGTTCAAAGGGTCCTCCTCTTCAGCCTTTTGTGATGTTCTCTCTCGTATGGGTGTTTGTTTTTGATTTCATGGATAAATATGAGGCTCTATTTACTAATATTGTAATCAAGTGAAATGAATTCAATGCACATATATTTATTTATTTGAAAATCCACGGTATAAATAATATTCTATAATCTAAACACTAATAAAATGTATTAAAAATATGTTATCACATCGTTGTACAATTTTAACTATAACAATAGAAAGAATAAGATATTTTCTCTAATTATATTACTTTTCTCGACCATAATCAAGTAATATATATTTTAGACTGTACTAAAATGACAAAATACGAATTTGGTGGAGCAGGATATTTTTTTATTTTTCATTTTATTCACTTTAACAAGGTAATAACTTTTCATCCGTATTAATAAATGAGAAATAGTAATAAGAAGAAACAAATTAAAATATATGCGCGTAATACACGGTATAAGTGAGTTAATTTACTTGTCTTTAGGACTATAATACTCATACGTGAGGCAAATTTGAAAAGATATACTTATATTCTTCAATACTTTATATTATCCTGTATGTCGATTCAATATGATAATTTTAAAGGATAAATATGAAAAAATCATTTTCTCCGATATTTGATAGATTTTCAAATCAAAACACGTCCCTAAAAGAACCTTTTTTTTTTTTGGACGATAATTATGTTCTTGTTAAGGTGAATAAATGTAAAAATATATATATATATTAGTGTTGAAACTTAAGTTATTTTTCTAGAACTATTTTTTTCGGTCTAACATTAAAGACCAATTACACTCTATGGACCGATTTTTTTTTTGGTCTCAATTTATGGAGCAATTTTTTTCCGTGTCATTTATTATGAGAGACGAATTTTTTTCTAATCAACTGTCATTCATTTTTTTTCAAAAAAATCTCAAAAGTACACAATAAGTTCTTTAACAAATGAACTGTATACATATTAGAGACGGCAGGATCAAAATCAATCCGACCTATCTCTGTTTAAACTTTGTTGGTGTGTGGCAAGATCATTCTGAGTATGTTCTACTATATTTACTATCCATCTCTAAGCGAGAATATAGACAATTCAAGATATCAAAAATAAGAGACATATAAGATCGAAGTGATTTGGGAGATATCAGTATACGGCTAAACAGTTCACGTAATTTCAATCGGGATAATAATACAATTATGAATATCCAGACTTGTTGATCGGAGTTTTTTCTGATCGGCAATAAATTGCGATAGGGCGATATTATATCGCAGTATCGCAATTGTTCCTGCTCTTTATATTGCTATATTGCAATTTATACAAAATTACGTACCAGGTAATTTTGTAAGTGCTGTGTCCTTGAGACTGGTCTATGTTTTGAGACTCCTTTTTTATGGGTTTGATATAGTATCGGTCTTGGTATTGAGTCTAACACACTCAGTCTTGATTTTCGTCTAGAAACTTTATAACCTCGGGCTTGACTTGTTTTTGATCCTTATATATATCGTGGGAACTGATTTTGGCCGAAATCAGTTAAATAAAAATTTTTGCCACACAAATACTGAAGAGTAATTTCTTCACTAAACGTCCCAAAAAGATGGTACGGCCAAACAGGAAATGGAAAGATACCAGAGGGCCAAAAATGTATACAATGTCGTGCTTCCAGGAGTGCCAGTAAAGAGTGTTTGTTCTTCAAGGTCAAATATATCCTGAGGACCAAAATATAACACTAGACAGAGGCTGAGAGACAACAAATTGGAGAAGCAGCTCATGTTAATGTCAAATAAAGAGCTCGAAGAGAAATGATTTCTTTGAATATTTAATTATACGTCTATTTTTAGTTTTTTCTTTAATATTATAATTCAAAATAATAATAATATTTTGTACATAAATAGACTTGAAAAAGGAGTGTAAATCGATAATTTAAGTTGAAAAAATATATATATGTATAGGTTTAAAGGAATTGTTTGTTTGAGTTTGATTGCAAATAAATTCTGAGTTCCCAATATATGACGTTTTCTTTAACTATGATGCAATTTATGACGTCAGAAAAAAAGCTCTATAGAGCAAAGATATATTTTTGATAGAGAGGGCATTTTATTTGATGCTCCCATTTTGGCATCTAATAGTCTCAAACATTCATGGAAAAAAGGTTTTAATTTTATAAAACTTTGTGCTTTAGGCCCTCTAAATAAATCAAAAACGATGCTTACTTCTATGATAAGCTTCTACCGAAAGCATTATTTATTTTATGTACATTGAAAGGTCTATGAGCTATATATATATGTATGAATGTACATAATGTATTGGTTGATTATAATGTTCCAAAGAACAGATTGCTCTAATAATAGTTATCTTTTCATTATGTGTATGTCTTTTAAGAATATACATAATATGTAAACACTTCGTTTTAATATTAGAATCATGTCTACTGGAAATTTGGGGAAGAAGTATACACATATACTGGGAGTACTCTAGAGCGCTCCCTTACTTAGTCATCCCTTGCACATCTATTCTCTTAATTGAATGGTATTAAAAAACGGATTACCCTCCTGAGAAGGACTTAAATGAAGTAATATACAAAGCGACTGTCATTAGAAGCAATGTAGCGAGCGAGTAGTTGAAAGAATATGGAAAGATAAGTAATAAGTAAACACGTTGCTTACCACATTCAAACAAATGCAATGCTACAAATGCCTTAACTATGGCCACGTAAGAATTAAATGGTCTGCCCTTAATAAAACAACATTAAAAGAATATGAAACTGAATTTAGAAGGAGATTGGACCTCCTATAAAAATTGAATGTGTTATAGATTTTGATCGTTTAGAGGAAGAAGAATCCATTGGCGTAGCAAGAGAGAAAACAAACGCCGCCCGTTTGGTCTAAAGTGACGAAGACCAAAAGAAGAAGTGCACCCACTATCTGGTGGAAGATTGTCACCGAATGAAAATTAAAAGGAGAAGAATAAAAAAATAATTCGACTCAAATAAAGGGCACACATAGAGGGACTGAAAGTTCTACTTTACCAATCTCACCTACTGCCGACCAAAAGATTGAAACTGGCAACACAAAAAATACTTAACTCAGGGACGACTGGAAAATGGTACTATGGAAGAACCCACAATTCCTAACCAAGAAACCTAAAATTACAAAGAAAAACGTAGATAGACCCTTCTCATCTCCTCAGGAGAACTTTATAGATAGAACATAAAGACCAAACAATACTCCTAAAAATAAAATGATATGAATTGTCAGACAGAATATTTTCTGAATCGAACGAAGTTTTGAATGTAATTAAGACCTTGGGTTATTATTGGTATAGATTGGTAGTTTTTTGGGAAAGTTCAATCATTGGTAGTTTCATTGCCTTAGATCCTGATGAACTACTCAACTTTAACCCACCCCTTAGAACTGTCGATCAGTACTGTAAAGAATATGCCCTAACTTCAAAAGGCGAGATGAAAAGATTTTAAGGAAACATTGCAGATTGGATTATTCACACAAGGGTCACTTCGTCCTGCTAATTTCCTACAACAAGACCCGCCAGTCCCCTTCTTTATAGGAATTGTTACAGTGGAAAGGAAAGAAATTATTACAGAAAAACAAAACAAATCAACAACAAGCTTGTTGGTGGCACAGCGCTGGAAGAAACTTAAAATGGAAGAAGAAGCAATCTATCTAAGAACAATGCCCTCAAACCCCTTTACAGCATGGTCACAGAAGTGGTTTCGTACAGGCTGGCGACATCCTCGATATATACCAACAAGCCAAATAAAACAGACCTTGCATATTTTTTCTGTAAAGAAGCAGTGAAGTCCACGTTCCACCGTTGATTGGTAGAATTAGTATTAGCTCCATTAAGCTGTTTACAATTCTGAACAACTATTGAATAGTAATTCCGCAGTTGGGAGAATTGGCTAATTTTAAACTTTTTTCTTTTTGGTTGAGCGCTACAATACGACCAGGGTAATGTATCTGTTTTTTGTAAATGTTGTTCCGCGCACTAATAAAGATAAATAGAGATACTTCGTTCAATATAGCAAAGATGTCCGAAAAGATAATAATGAGGTTTTTTTTTATATATTTTAAATCAAAATCCATAATCATTCACAAAAAAATCCAAATATTAAATTTTTGGGAAAAAATCCATTATCCATAGCTATTTACCAAAAATTATTTTTTTTTGGAAAAAGACTTACAAATCCACCGTTGACAAAAATTTTTTTTGAAAAAAAATGTATATTTTAAAGTTTTTGCTCGGCTGCATAATTTGCCTGAATTATAAAGTTTTTTTATAAAAATCAAAAATTCATTAATTTGGCCCACCCTCTGCAGGTGCCCCTGTAAAGAATTAAGCAATATTATGTTTTTTTTTAGGATCCAAACAATGCCTTGGGTTTCTATTAAGATCTTTAAAAATATCAAGTACTCTAAGCTGGTTGGTTTGCCGGATTTTTTTTTTTTGGGCCATTCAAGAACCAGTTTCGCGCACACGCTTCACAAATTTATCCACAAAGGCGCTTTATTTCTACCAACGTAATTTTCTTGCAGTTTTTTTTGAAGACTCTCCATTTTGAAGTAAGTCTTCAGTATTTCCCAATTATCTTCGAGCGTATAATTAACCATTTCGTAAGCCGGATACCTTTACAAAATATTAGACACCATGAAAATGCTACTACAGCTGTCAGACGTCAAAAAAGGGGTAGTTCAAAATGCAACCGCTAGATGGGCCACCCGTTGCAATTTTCACCTTACCTAGATGATTCGGAAATAATGATCAATGAGTAAATAATATAGGTTTGCGTTCAAAGACGGAATTTTGGATCTACCGAATTTATACAAAGTGATTGATGGAAATTATGGCAGTTTTCAAATGTAATTTCAATTTCAAAAAACTTGAGGTACAGATTTTTAAATTTTCGTCAAACCCTCCTAGTAAACAATTTTTTCTCAAATTGATTATGGTCTTCACTTGACATCTAAAAACTGTATACCTATTGCAGATAGTCTCTTCGCTCATGGCCTCCCAGTGCTCATTAAAAAAGGCCTTCAGTTAGGGATGCATCTACGTGCGTCCAGAACATGAAGTTAATCAGATTCAAGTCAGAGCTGTAGGGGGACACATCGACTTGGCACAGAAGTCCACCCTGCTTACTTTTTATTCTCACTACTGGCAAGTTGCTGCTTGCCAAAGTAGACTGTGTTTCTGGACACCTTGAGCTGGTCATAAATCTCAGTGCGAGTTTTTCTCGCCCAGAAAAGTGCAAAGATCCCAATGTCTCTTTTTGTACTCATCTTTACCGTAAAAGTGGAGTAACATGTAGCCTAGAAAAATAACAAAAACTCCGTAGTTTCTAACACCATTTCTAGCTTTGTAATTGGTTCATGGAATATTGAATTATAAGAGTTAACAGGAGTTTCATAATTTCCCAGGCAACACCTGGTATGTGGGCATAAATAATGTTCCTACTTTACACTAAAATCCCCCTTGCATAACTCCTCTCTTATAAAATATCAAAAGCCACAATAATTTGAATCAATAAACATGGTGATAAGGACAAAACATAGTTATTATTTATTGAAAGAAAACATTTGATAAGATTTCAATGCCCCTTCTTCCGACGCTCTTGACTACCCACTATGGATGGGAGCAAGTACATTGGTTCTTGGATTATTGTGTCCTTAAGTCATATTATTTTGAAATTATAATTTTTCTTAAGTATTCAAGCAACAAGAGTACTTGGTTGAAAAAGTAGTTTTTATGAATATTTAAGTAAGTTTTCGATAAAAAGATTTCACTTATTTGGTTTCAAATGTTTTACAAACAATAAATATTTTCATCAATTGTAATATGTACATGTACCGGTTGGTCAAAGAAATCTGAACATTTACTAATTCAATAATCAATTAAGTTGGGGTGATTAAATTAATTCAACTTTCGATAAATTAAAGACTTAGCAATTAGTTACAAAAGCCTGGACTTTATAAGTCTTACATGTCGAGAAAATGACAATTACACGTCATCAACAAATTTTCATAAAAACACTCCTAGCAGTTGGGAGTCTCCAGGACCACAGTCTACGCCATCAGTAAGTCCAAAATGTTGGTGAGAAAAAGGACCTATCAAAATACAAACAGGACGCAGAGGATTAAAAAAAAAAAAAAAACAGGTCAGTCCAATCCCCTGATGTCTGTAGGGGTCCATGCATGAAATGTTGGGTTTTATAACAGAATGTCTGAAACCTATCAAAAAATTGGGTGGAAAAGAGCATTGTGAGGATGAAGAGGCCACTCTTGATACCAGCATTTAGAGAAACCCATCTCCTCCGTTGTATGACTCTTTTGAACTCTTTTTGACACTTTTAGCCACCCTACAGACCTCATACAAACAAAGTGTTTTATTACTCACTTCTCTGAACATCAAAAACCCTTTAAAAAGCAAATTTTTATAATATTCCTAACAATAATAAAAAAATGCACCAAAACCCCAACCGCTGTCTTTTCCCTTACTATCAAGACCCCTAGTTTTTCTATTTAAACAATGACTAAGAGGGTTCTGTTAAAGTATGAGAAACTTTTTTCTTTTTTTTTTGGTAATTGTCCCCCTTGCAGCTTCTCCACCACCAAAAGTTTCAGTTGTTTTTAAATAATATAATATATGTCATACAGCTGAGAAATTTGAATTAACTTGATCAAATGTGAGCATATCAGGATTACAACAGCAACAAGTAATGTTCCAATTATTCAAATTGACATATGAATCAAA
>NW_027294111.1:0-1208 GCF_016086655.4 Lepeophtheirus salmonis | reverse complement strand
TTTTACATACCGAAAATGCTTACGATTTAGAGCCGTAATCATCATAGATATCAGGGATTGACGTCATCATCAATCCATCTTAGCCAATTTGTATAAATACTTTAATTGGACCTAAATTAAGAGTAACAGCAAACTATTCTCGCAATGGAAAGATAGATAGTGCTATACTAAACTAATTTAATTGTTAAAATGAAGAAACACCTCAATGACGTCACGATGGACCAGGTTTTCCTTCTTTTCTCAGAGGACTACATAGTGTAATTGAACTGTGACAACACTATACAGGGTGTGATTGTTATTGATCCCGCTAAAAATGATGGGATTTTGAAGAACAATTTAGTTTGAACCGTAATTATGAATGGACTCAAACAATAGGCCAAGATTGTGGCAATAGTAACTAGGTTCCGCAAGAGAAAGCCCAATTCAGATATCGCAGAGTTCCTTAATATCATCTACGACACCTACAAATACAAATAATATTCTACGAAGTAACTCGAGGATGTTGGTAATCCTGATGAGTTTGATGTGGAGAAGGTGAAGGGGAAACACTGTAGTGACGCGTATAGCGATGATGTTGTCAATCAAATCCAGGATATTATTAACAATCATCTTAAAGTGAACACTGATGTCTACTTTGACGTTATCAATAACTTGGTGAAGGCCTGGATCGACCAGATCCAGCTTAGAAAGCCCCATATGTCTTCCTGCAAGACGATGCCTCCACCCACAGCTCGGAGAACGCCTAGCAGTGGCTCTCCGAGACCCTCCATACTACGAGCTCATATGGGAATTACAGGCTCAAACCAGTATTTTACAAAAACTTTTGATACGAATTTAGCCATTTTTCGTAAGTTCATCAAATTTTCTGTTTTTCTACGCTTTTAACTTACTCTTGAACATTTATATCTTCAACGATTTTATTTATTTGCTCTTCTTTCCTGTATTATTCATTGTTACTGGACGTTTGAATGATATTTCAAATTTGTATAACCTCAAAAAACTTCAAAAATCTATCATTATTTTTACGGGAGATATGTAGAGTTTTTAAAAATCGGCGTTCATAGCAAACGCACCCTATAGTATAATATTTATATATATTCTTTTTTTAATTACACAATTACAAAAAGTATGTGTATATTAATTAATTTCATGTCTATACTTTCCAAAAAAAAAAAATACGTAGTACCTTCATCACAAAATAATATTTA
>NW_027294110.1:0-746 GCF_016086655.4 Lepeophtheirus salmonis | reverse complement strand
ATCAGTCCTGAGTATTTAATTCAAAATATTAAAAAATAGTTATTTCTTTCCATTGCATAAGAGATCAGAGGGCTCTCATAAACATACTAGTATTTAGATTTATATAAACTATATAAAGATAAATTCTGTATATATGTTGACTGTTGTTGTTTTTATTTAAAGGAGCAAGAAAGTAATCATTCCTCAATAAAAATTATATTGACTTTCATGAGAAGAAATTTTGGTCCCTTTTCTCAACTTCATGAGAGGATGATAGATAGCTCTTCGTTATCTTGGTGAGTGAGTCCTTGCTCACTAAAAAAATAGATTCCGAGGATTGAACTGAATTGATATTAGCATCGAAATGAGGAGAGGTAGTCCATACTCATTTACAAACTCTTTCCGAAGAAAAAAAACACAATTCTCTTGTTGCCTAACCTTGTAATATTAATATTAACTAATAGATGGATGAGTTGTAATGGATTTAAATCCAAATTATAATTCAAGGACTATAGGCAAGAACTGAGAAGGATTTCATACGTTTCTTATTTCTTGAAAAGAGTAGATTCTAGAAATTAACTTCTTGGGTTGTCCAACTCATTTTGGAAGAACCACTTTGAGTCAAGAATACTTTTTATTTAATTATCACTTAATCACTTTCACAAAGTCTCAAGTAATAATAATGAGTAATAAAATTAAAGGTCTTTTGTCAACAGGTGACTGAAATTTGTCTGAAGTCTTTCTTTAGATAGTAGCTAGTATTCTTT
>NW_027294109.1:0-500 GCF_016086655.4 Lepeophtheirus salmonis | reverse complement strand
CTTAATTTTATCCTTAACCGAGCACCTCTGAATTTTAGAATCCTATCTAAGCTGGTAAAATAACTTCTAAAATTCCCGGGGAGACACAGAGGGCAGGAAAAGTTACAAATTGTTGCAAAAACGGTTTTTACATCCTGTAGACATATCACATCGGGCTTCATTGATATTAAACGCTTCATGAGGGCTTGACGAGACTTACGCTCTTTGCTACCTCGAACATTTAAAGAAATCAACTTACTAATACCCATATTTATCTTAGTATCATTCGTTATAGTGTTGGTATAAAGGTCATTGATTTTCAACTGAATAACATTACTAATTTTTTTTTCCTTGATAAGTTTTCAATTTTGAACTAATATTAATAACGTTTTATTTTTCCATTGTAAAAAAACAAAATAGAGTGACATAGCTTAATCGACAACGGGATAAATTATTCTCTTAAACTCAATGTGTCTCTTTTAAATGTTGAATGCTCTCCTCTTTAAAACAGTAATTCGTTT
>NW_027294108.1:0-672 GCF_016086655.4 Lepeophtheirus salmonis | reverse complement strand
TTTAGAAGATAATTCCTCATTCATTCAATAAACTTGAGACTTGTAACGATATTATATATTCCATAGAATTGTAAAGAAGATAAGAGGGGTCAATTATGCTGTTTTAAAAACACATAATCACTCATAACTATTTGTATGTAAGTAATAGGAGAATAAAAAAAAGAGTCAAATTATCTTTAAGAGTCTAAAAGTATCATCAACTTGTTTCCCAAAGGCAAAAAATAGCTTACAAGTCCATATATTTTTTTTTGTAAACTCAATAAAAAAGTTACAATATTAAATATAATATTGTAGAATATTGTAATAAGTATAACTGACAATTTAAAATCAAATGAACAAAATAAAATACAAGACTTTGCATGAATAACATTTATAGTTGACAACAAGAATAAAAATAGAGTTAATAATATACTTGAGATAATTTCATAGGAGCTGTATTTGAGTACAGGTGAGAACCATCCCAAAATAACATTAAAAATTGCGAACAAATATAGTAAGGCGTTTCTTTTACAACAACATTTTTTATTACTTCCATCTTGCTTTGAAAAATATACGAAATTTAAACAAATTAATTAATTCAAATTTAAGTTTGATACTGGAATTATCATTTTATCATAATCTATTGATTAAATGATACAAATAAACAACAAAAAATAGTATGAGCTCCACCTG
>NW_027294107.1:0-856 GCF_016086655.4 Lepeophtheirus salmonis | reverse complement strand
ATAGTAGTCAAAGGGGTTCAGATCCAGGGAGTGGATCTGTTAACTTTAATTAAGTATGATTTCAGGATGATACGGACTTGATATAATTGCCTCTACTCCCCATTCATTGAGACACTACTTCCATTCATTTGACTTTAATTGAGGTCCCCCATCCAATCGACATCTCAATGGAATTCCAACCATAGAAAACGTTGGAGCTATTGCTTTTAAATTGTTTTGTCTTTGGGCATCTGTCAAATGAGAACAAAAATGTATACCCCGAATAACGGTCAACCATAACTAAATAATATTTTTTTTCCAATTTGAAATAAATCACCTCTTCAAACGTACGATTGGTTGGTTCATTTTCACTCCATATGTCTTCTTTGGCTTGTAATGATTGATATCGTTGCCACAAGTCACATGCATTAACTTTTTTTGAGTAGTTTTTGTATCCTATCTTAAGCATTGTATTAACTTTTGAAGTTCTTCATCTTTTTCTATATCCTCCCGAATCCTTTGCAATTGAAAATTTGTTTCATTTTTGAATTTAAGAATTCCATTCACTGAAGTTCGCATTTTTCTTTTTGTATCAGTTATCATTTTTTCTCTATTCATCAAGTCTTTTTCTGTTGGTTCTTTTAATGGTGATCTTTTTATTGTTGAAAGTGGAGACATTCTAGGCGATTTATATTTTACATATCTCCATCTTGGTGTTTTATAGGATCTCACAATTGATTTTACGAATGCTAAATTACCTATAACCCAATATTTTTGCTGTAAAAATTAAAAGTCTGCATTTGACTTGGGTGCAGTCTAGTTTGATGCAAGTTTAATATCTTCGTATTTGCAATTATACTTTTTGGCATTATTATTG
>NW_027294106.1:0-355 GCF_016086655.4 Lepeophtheirus salmonis | reverse complement strand
ACAATTGGTGTTGAAACATTCAGATTTTAAGCATTTTTGTTGCAAATTATTTTAGACGCACTATGATCCTCGGAAATTCTGGTGTACTTATTTTCTCCATGGATTTAGTTCTTTTATTAATGTTCTCTGGGGTAAAATTTTTTGAGAAACACGGATTTTTAGGAATTAAGATTATCTGTTATGATCCAGCATTATAGGATTAATGGATGGACAATCCATTCATCTTTCGAATATAGATCCTCAACCCCACATTTGCATCTGAAAAGTTGGATGTCATCGAGGAGCGATGAACAAATGGACTAATAGAAATGGTGTCTTGCACAGCTCAGTGCTCAGTGAGTACGTCCTGATCATT
>NW_027294105.1:0-3347 GCF_016086655.4 Lepeophtheirus salmonis | reverse complement strand
AAGGCTACTGGCTTTTTGTCTTTAGGCAGATTTTCTATATACTATAAAATACTGCTGTGGGGCTATTTTCCTTCAGGCTATTTATGTTTTACATTTATTAGAATCTTCTTTTACACTTTTACATTGTAATTAAATAGGGGGTGGATCTTCAGTCAAGCGACTGGGATAGCTTATAATATTTAACTGCTACTCTAAGGATTAATAATAGTTGGGGCCGTATTAGTATTATATAGCTTTAAAAATTATTATGATAATAATCAGTGGAGTTTCTTCAAAGGTATTTGTCTAATGTGACGCGTCACCCTTTCCACTTAGTAGATGAGTCTATGTGACCCTTAATAAAGTCTTTTGCAGGAGGATTTGTGGCCTTAGGATTATTATGATTATTCTGAAATAGAGATATAGTTTTGATTTTTACCTCTATATTTTGTATTTAACTTTTGGATAAACGATTAATTGAGTGAAGGAAATCCTAAAAATTAGTTTGTTATGTAATGTTACAATTTGTTTTAACAATAGTGTAAATAAATGTAAACAATATCCACCAGGATTGATAATAAAATTAGATTTATATAACTAAAATATCTAATAGCCTTGAAGCTAGGTTTTTGAAGACAGAAATAAAAGGAGTAATAGGAGAGCTGCAGAACTTTTACATAAAACACTAGTTTTGCACTCCAGTATATTGAATATCACTCATTCTGATTACTGCATACCATTTAATGATATTATACTTAACAGTTTATATTACTACTATTTTGTAATTACCTCATTATCTTGTTAACAATCCCAAGAACAAGCTATCCAGATGTAGATTGTAAGACCTTCATACTTTGTCAAGACCAAAACATAGGTAATCCAAAAATACCTTTTTCTTAATACACTACTACATTGGGTAAATATTAATGAGATGTATATATAAAATCTTTTAAAAAGAATATATTTGCATTAATACATCCATTCTTGTACGTGAATAAAAGTAAAATTATTTAAAGTCTTATCTAAAACAGTGGTGCATAAAAACCAGGACAGGAAAAGGTGAAATAGGAACATATCAATCTATCTATTAACCTACATATATATATTGATTTATTTGGGAAACAAAAAGATTTAAATGAACTTTCAGAAAAGGGATTTATTCAGAGCAGGAAAGCCCGAAAAATGTGTTCATTATTTAATGTTCAAATTTGCCATGGAGTTAAGTCTATGATATTCTAGTAGTTATAAAAATAGCTCATTTAATAGCTGTAAGTCATAATTTTACTTAAAAAAATGCACTGTTCATCATTGTCAATTTGAAATAAGGCTGTGAAAGCGGGTTTTACGGTCTTGAGGAGCAGAAGCTCTCATCATGTAACCTATAGTTTTGAAAACATTATTTTTGATGATAAATCAAACTTGGTTACCTAATATGAACTTTATACAATAATAAATCAATAATTATTGTCATAGTTTTAATTTTATATCAACATCACGTGATATTTTAAGGTACCCTTCTATTTGGCAATAATATTTAAAATCCTAAATATATGTTATTGAGCAAACAAATGATGGATGGACTAAAGGTATAAAACTCAAAATCAATATAGATATATGGCTTATGTTTTTTTTAAATAAAAACTCTAAAAACACAATAAAACCAATCATTTAAATTTAGAAATTTGCACTTCAAAATAAAGTGATCCAAAGATCAATCGCAAGGATAATATTATATATTAATTGGGCAAGAGCAAACTAAAAAATATACTTTATCTGCCCATTGTGAAACTGTTGTTGGGCCTAATATCAGGCAGGATCGTTAAAGGCCTCTAGTATCTTTTTAGATTACGTCATCTGTTGTCTGACGCCAGTGCATTTTTTATCTATTTTAATAATATTTCATTTTTACAAATTGCAATATTGCGGTTTTTGAAAGTTATAAGATAGTTATTAATGATAATTATAATTTATAACAATGAATTATTCGATAGGAAAGGGAAGACTCTCGCAACTATTCAATGTAAGTCTACCAAGTATATTTCAATTTCACTGCACGGAGGAAATTTGACTACACTGTAAACTGTTTAAGTGTATGTTTACTCAAGTAATGGGCAAACTTTGGGTCACGCCTTGATGGCTAAATAAGTCCTTCTCGACAAGCACCTCTGTAGCACTTAATTGCTTTGGAGACAACTGAATCCATATATAAGAAGGAGACTGCCTTTGCAATGCAATCTCTGACCATATTAAAAATGTCACGCTACAAAATTGCTTCAATTTGTTTCAGAACAGATTGATTATTTAGGTTTTATGAAAATCTATTGCAGTTATTGTACTAAAAGTATTTTTATTCATGGCATGTCAAATAATTCCTGCCGTATTTAACGTTATATAATATAAATATATCTTTCTGGGCATAAATCCAAATTTTTCCCTAGGAATGATGCTGGTTAGTGTAGGAACTATCCTTTGAGTAAATGTACCAGTTATTATTTTGTACTAAACTTTAAGTAGAGTTATTGGACGCAAAATTGTTGGATCAGAAGTGGAGCTATTAGGTTTGGTATCGGTGTAATAATTCCGTGATATAGGATAGAGGGCATAATTCCTGTTTTCTTGATTCTCTCTGCTATCAGGTAGGCCGATTATGATGTTTGGTCACAGAACAGTTTAGAAAAAGATTCCGTAATCCCACTAAGACCCAGTGTCATATCATAAAATTTCACTCATCTATTTTTTTGGTTCTGTAGACAAAAAATATCTTCATGTTTGACGTTCAGGTAATCAATGTAGTCATGTCATCTTTGATAATTTTTAGAGATCTTACATTCCGAGAAATTATTGCGAATTTTGCATGAGTTAGGATATGTTTGTGTTATTTTTTTTTTGAAGAACTGACATTGTAAGATATCATATCTAAATTTTCAATACATGAAAAAAATGATCTATTGAAGTTTTCCCGTATTACTAGCTACTGTTTTCCTTTTTTCTCTTCGTAGCCTCCCCACAGGACTCCTTATAAGACTTTTGTTCAGACCATCAATCTTCTTTGGAGTTTGTGAGCATAAGCTTTGTTTCTTAGCACCATTTGCAAATTTTCTCTTGCCAATTCCTTGATTTGAATCCTTACTGGAGCCATTGTCTTTTGACCTTCATTATTATCTGTAAATACCGATCTCTCCATTATTTGTCTTCAAATCACCTACCATTTCTGCCGGAGGTTCTGGGATTTCCTTTGAAACATATGATTCCCTATGATCTCAGGTTTTTATTTCAAAATATATATTTTCATTTTCAATTTCATTCAAATTTGGTATGTTAATTCGTAATATATCATAAGCATATAAAACCAGTTTTTATAGATACTT
>NW_027294104.1:0-4003 GCF_016086655.4 Lepeophtheirus salmonis | reverse complement strand
GATTATTTAATCCAAGCTATTGAATGACTAGTATAAAATTGACCCCTTTTTTGCGGTTTTTTTTTGTTAAAAAGTATTGAATATATTCTTATATTATTTGATTATATATAATCAGTCTCCTCGAAATGGGGCTCTTTTTCTGTGATTTCGTCGATTAATAATATTCATTGTTGATGGGGGTTCCCTCTTAAGGAATATTATTGCATTCACATCATATATATATATTTTTTTTTTTCATAACCAGAATTTGTAATTCCTTGTATTTAGGAATGATGATCATCTTCATAGGTTTACTAACTCTATTTTGCACTTTCAAGTACCTCCTGTTCCACCTCAATCTTTTCCCGGACTCTAATTGGACGTGACAGCTTTTAATTACATTTTCTAAGAGATCACCTACATTTAACCGTCTCTGAATTCTATAATTTTATATTTTTAACTTTATTTCTACATCTAATTCAGAAAAGTATCTTGTTTTTTAATTGTAATACTTTATTTCCTTTTCTCTACGTCCCTCCTCAAACAGCAATTGAGTCTGGACGATTCTATCACAACTTCTCCATTGTTGTGGTATGCTAGATTGTACTTAATGACCAAATAACATTTCATTAAGCATTTTCCATCAATCTTTAGGGTACTTCTAAACTCAAGTAATCCAAGAAAAAACTCTTCTAATCCATCATTTCCATATACTTTTTCTGATAGTGCCTTCATTGCTTTCACTATACTTTTAGTGTGGCTGTTACTTTGAGGATAATGAGGAGATGATGGTGCCCATATGTGCTTCATTTCTTCAAAAACTCCTTAAACTCTTTAGAATTAAACTGTGGACCTTGATTCGTCCTCAACTTCATAGGAATTCCAGTCTCCAAAAATATATTTCTCAACACTACAATTACATCCTTAGAATGAGTAACTCTTAAATTCTTCTATGCATGGGTAATCCAATAATCTATCACCATAAACGATATTATGTTTACCTTTACTTTCGAACAGGTCAGCAGATGAAATTTCAAACAGTCTTACTGGAGTCGGATCACACATAAGGGATTCATTTGGTATAGATGTTAACCTTTCTATATATTTTGTTACATTACTGTACAGTTTCTTGAATTTCCATATTCATTTTTGGGCAGTAAACCATGTGTCTGGCTCTTCTCTTTGTCTATTCTATTCCCTGTTGTGAATAATGAAGCTTTTGTACTCAATTTATCAGGATCACCTTCCATATCAATATAATTTCCACAATTTTACTTTTGGTTGACCAAATAAAAATTTATCAGGATTCATAGTAATTTTTTTCTCTCTGTATTTTCCCAAAATCCTTCTGACTTTACAAGCATGATCTTCAAAATCTATCTCTTGATACTGCTAAAACACCATCGACCACTTTAAATGTGTTTGGTTCATTATCCAAAATTTTCTATGCATCTCCAGTTGCACCAAACCCCATTGGTCCTTTATTAAAACATATCTTCCCTTAGGAGTCATAAAACAAGTCATATGTCTTGATTTCTCATCATTTTCCATTTGCTAATATCCTTGTTTTGCATCCATTGTCGTAAAAAACCAGCTTCATGTAGGTAAACTCAAAATAGTATATTTTGGAGTCCTCATTGGATGAATTGGTCGATAAACAGTATTATTCATTTTTTTAGTCCAACACAAAGTCTAACTTTCCCATTTGATTTTGGAACAACTACTAATGGGTAAGACCATTCAATAGCCTTGTCCCCTACTTTACTTATCACTCAAATTTTCTTCATGGGATCAATTTCTTTCTGTACTTCACTTCTATTGGCAAGTGGTATGGGTCTGGCAGAATGAATTGCATTAGGTATATAACCATCCTTTAACAATATTTTCATTTGCTCTCCATCCATTGGTTCTAAATTTTGTCCTTTATATATAACGTCATCGAATTCCCTCATCAATGACTTTTTAATGTACTCCACATCTTAATTCATTTCATTATTTAATGATCCTATTTGAATCTGATTGGGGAAATTAACCGAAGCTCTTCTCTACAAACTCTTTTTGACAAATATACTTCAGAAACATTTTTATATGCAATAACAGTTTCTTCTACTCGCATATTATTTAACACAAATGGTAATAGTATTTCCCCATAATGATTAACTTCAACATATCGTTACTTGATAATTGGCCTTCAACATTGTTCTCGAGCATTTTGGACCATAATCCCTTACTCTTCAGATTATCAATAACGGCAACAATTATTCCAGCCCCCGTTCTTCTTTACACCACTCACTTGTACTGCATTAGATTTGAAAAATACTCTCTTTGATTTACGCATTAATTTAAAATTACCTATTTTTTGATATTGCCTACATTTCTTCCCACATGCATGAAATTTTTCTCCATTTCTGTGATTATTTCTTCCATAATAAGAATATCTTTGAGTTTTTGTATCTGCTTCTTTTTATGATTTTTTTTATACTTGATATCAAACTTGATTTTCTTGCCACTTTCAATCCTCTTTCAGACACTGCTTCAATTGCGAATTGGATATACCATGAAATATCTGATATTCTCCTTCCTTTTAAAAAACCCTTTCGCTCATACCAAGGTTTGCGTTCAAAATAGGCTCAATTATTTTTGATAGTGCAGCTGATAGAACTCTTTTTACGAGGGAGAGCAAGAAAATATAATCAATGCAGGCATTCAAAAAACTCAAAATGTCTTGTACGTAATCGTAGAGTTTTACATATTTGATCAACTGTTAAAGTTCATTTGAGTGATTTTAAGAAGAAAACTTAATTTTTTCCTTTAATAGCATGTTTTGCGTATTTTTTTTCTTTTCTAGAATTTTTATCATTATTTTAAGTTTATTTTATGGCGCATTATCCATTCTAAGGTCTCTCCTTTGTCACCCTACCCCCATTTTCATGTATTTTTGTTTTTTTCTCACTCATTTTTAAGCATATTATTCATACTATTCTATGGATTTTATCGATTATTTTTAGAAATAAAGATAGGCCTTTTTTCCAAGAAAAAAAAATATTAAAACTAAATCACGTTTTTTTGGTTTTTTTTCAATAAAAAAAGAAAAATTCGAAATTTAACGGCTATTAAGCTACCTCTAAATATTTACAAAAATTGTCCAAACTTTGTCAATATTATTTTTTTATAAGGAATACTTTTAAAGCCTCTTCCAGAATTTTCCCCCATTATTCACTTCGGTAATTGATATAACCTCTGAAAATGACAACTCAGATGATTTAAATAACAGGTATTTTTTTGTTTCTTCAATATTTATTACAATTATAATAAGTGTTGATATCCAGCCTGCAAATGGCATTTTCCTTATTCCAGCATTTTTTGCTTGGCAGTAAAATAAATCAAAGCAATCATTTAAACTCTTCTTCGTTCCGAATATCCATGTTTTCTTTTAAAGAATTGTCTTTATCCATTTTGATTGGCATGGCATGTTCTGTCTTATCCAGCATTTTTGAACAACCAAATGACTTAAAAACTTGAATTTTCTTTGTGTCATTCTAATCCTCAAATCCAAGAGCTAATACATAATTATCCTACAAAGTCTTCCAATCTACAAATCCTTTATAATCTATGTGTTTCTCAATCTGATTTATTTTATACACTATTTTCACATTATTTGTGCAATTAAATGCTTTAACATTTTCCCGCCCATTTTACAGTGTTGTTCATCTCTTCTGATGGACTATTCACGAGCTCGCTTTTGCCTTTTCATCAAGATAATCATGATTGTCATCTTTGGATCGTCCTTCTTATTTTCATCGACCGATGTTATATTTATTTCCAACATTTTGAATTTCTCTATCAAAATTCGATTTTCTTCTTCTAATTTACCTTTCTTTGTCATTTTTGAATCTTTCTATCAACTCGATCTTCAAAATCATACCGACTGCACCATGTAATATTTAGAGCAATCCAATTATGATGACAACTGATTATTATCTTATTGATACAACTATATTTTATTAAATAATTAACTAATTAT
>NW_027294103.1:0-695 GCF_016086655.4 Lepeophtheirus salmonis | reverse complement strand
ATTATTTTTAAACTATATTTTTAGTACATCCAGCTTGCGTTAAGATATATCTATAAACAATTTGTAATATGGACTCTCTATTATCCGACATATATAACTGACCATTATTTTACCATTTTATTAATTTCTTTTTAATAAAGCGTGTTGAGATTTAGCTCCACATACTCGTTTCAACAACATTATTTCTTAAATCAAGTAATCACTTATTTTTAATATACTAAACACACAGCAGACAAACAGACAGACACTTTGCTTTATTAAAATAAAAGATAAAACATTTGGAGATGTTTTGTTAACCCAAGAGATTTAATAGTTTGCATTAATTATTATTCTATTTTTATTCAGATCAAAGTTATTTTTTTGAATCTGAATTACTGTCTTTTGACTGTAAGGGGGAAATTCCAGGAGTAACAAAATCCAAAATACCAAATGAAAGCTGAATGTAAAAAATATTATTCAATACTCCACAATAAATTAAAACTATCTTAAAATTCAACCTGCTTGATAAAAATGGAATTTGGAGTGTATTTGTTAATATAAAAAAAGTTAGACATGATATTAAACAATAAATTTATTCAACATGTCCTCCCTCAGCAGCTACCATCTTCTCCATCCTGCCCCTAAAGGATTTGCATGCCCTGATGACTTCCGCAGAATCGACAGCATTCTACTCCATCGTAATGGAGCCCTTCATG
>NW_027294102.1:0-559 GCF_016086655.4 Lepeophtheirus salmonis | reverse complement strand
TATTCTTTGATTTTTCGTTTTTGGAATCTCCCACCAAAGAGAAGAGCAGTTTTCAAATATATATTTATGAGTTATGAATTATTATTTTAATCATTAAAGGTATAATAATAAATATATAATTTAAGATACAATGGTCAATTATTGTCAGAGGTTGAACTTGAGACTTGCGACTCGAGTTGTACTTGAATTCATATTTTGAAAACTACTTGACTTGAGCTAAGTCTTGTGACTCTACTCGGACGTTAAAGCTAGTATATTGTGGACTCAAGAAAAGGCCTAACACTATGGACCCTATATTATAGATATGGATTTAAAATGAGCTTGAATGCCATCTGATAACTCGATTAAAATATTCAAGGACTTGGGCACGACTTTAAATTTGACGTGGACTTGCAGGATAAGGACTTCTTCCCTCCTATGATTAATACTGCGTCGTAAGCTGGAGGAGTAGATCCGACACTCCAAAATCTTTGGAGATTATGGGTTAAAGATATCTGTTAACAGAATAAGGCACCTACTAGAATTTAAGTGTGCCCTCATTACATTTTTAATACGGTTT
>NW_027294101.1:0-1409 GCF_016086655.4 Lepeophtheirus salmonis | reverse complement strand
AAAACAGAGTAAATATTTGAATCCGGGATCCTTCACCTGTTCTTTAAGTACTTAATTTTGAGTTTTGAAAAAGTTTGCTTGAATTTTAATTGGTTTTGAATTATCACAAACATTTTTGATCCTAAGTTTTTGATGTTTTAAAATTTATTGTAGTTAAGATATGCATAAAATTCAATCAGGATTTTCTTTCACTCATTTTCTTGAATGGGTTGAGAGGGGATTTATGTAAGAGGGTGGGGAAGAAGGCGACAAAAAGACATATGGTATTACTAAATTAGGACCTTTGTTAATATCTGCATTTTTAAATCAATTTACACAAGGAAAGAGAGGGAACTCTTCCTTTGAGGGAGCTGTTAATACCTCAGAATTATTATATAATGGACAAGAAAAGAAGAAAGAGCATTTCTTATTACAAATCTCTTCTTTATCAATGAATCATCTGCATGCAACTCCAATCAGTTCTAGCCCAGTTCATCATTTGTCATCCTGTAAAAAGCAGCTTTATAAATTGGATTGATCTTATATTGCAAACGAAATCAACAAATCCTCTGATAAATTCCATTTAAGATAAGCAGCACCGAACTGTAAATCATTGACCAATATTGTTTTGAGGAAGCTTGTGCTTTTTGTGTAGAAATGAACAAAGTTTGGATCCTTCAAAAGCTTTATCTTCGTTTAGAAGGGTTTAACTTCCAGGTATATTTCTGTGAGCCAAAAACACCAGTACCTTGTCGCTTTGTCTTTAATTCATTTATATTGGGTAATATGGTAACAGCAAATGCAAAACACATACCACTTTCCTACTTTATATTTCCTGATAAATCATAAGAAATGTTTATCATATTGAAAAAACATATATATTCTTATTTTCAATTTTTTAACTACATTTATGTATATTTAGTAGGGATTTTATCTTTCTTTTGGCTGTCAATTTTAACAGAACAATCTAATCTACACTGTTTCGAAGTACAAGTGTAGAACAAACCACCAATATTTCCTTAATCTGTACAAATTATAAGTTAGTCGCATAAATAAAACACAAAATTCAGTAGTAACACGGATTTGGGATTAGTTGAAAGAAATATGCTCATTTGAATCCCTTCTTCGCTTTATTTCCTCCAAAAGCTTCAAATGCAGTATTTCTTTATTCAACGTGCAATATTCAATGATTAAAATATGAACTAAAAATATAGACTTTTGGAATTTTTTGAAAAAAATATGGTCATTTAAACCCTTTTTTTGCTCTAATTCCTAAAATTCCTAAACTTTGAGGACGTATAAAGGTGTTTGAAATAAGAAAAATCACATTTGAGCTTTATACATTCTGAAAGTGCAATATTTAATGATTAGAATACGAATTTACAACTAAAAACATTAATTTTTGGATTTGTTGGTATAAATATTCTCAT
>NW_027294100.1:0-488 GCF_016086655.4 Lepeophtheirus salmonis | reverse complement strand
TTTATTTCGACCGACGTCATTTTCTTGCAGTTTCGTTTGAAGACTCTCCATTTTGGAAGTAAGTCGTAAACTTAACCATTTCGTAAATCGAATACCTATTACAAAATATTAGACACAATGAGAATGTTACTACAGCTGTCGAACGTCCAAAAAGTGATAGCTCAAAATACAACCGCTAGATGGGCCACCCGTTATTTACACACATCTAAAAATAAATTGTTCTTAATTAATAGTTCCAGTTTGAAATAATTTTTTGTGATCTTGGCTCTGAATCCAACGATTTATATTACTCATTGCGCAAATACACTTGATCCTTCACACTTTGTGAATGGATCACATTAGTATCCAAAGATAAATAATAATATTTCATATTAGTTAATCATTTGAATGAAACTTACAACATAGTGATTTTGTACAAACGCGAACTGAAGTTGATGCTTAATTTTTGAAGGACAAATTTATCCGTTTAAGAATATTTTGAACAGTGA
>NW_027294099.1:0-1977 GCF_016086655.4 Lepeophtheirus salmonis | reverse complement strand
ATAAAATCCATAATGTTTTATTTTTTATTGCAGATGTAATTTCTTCTTTTAATTTTTCAGATAAGTTAGCAATATCTAAATCAAAATATTTTTTATATTGCCTCTCCAAAACAACTTCATCATGTCATTAAATCAAAAATCAATTCTAATTTTCATAATTTTTTGTATGAGTACTATCTATAACTAGTGGTTCTACAAAAAAGTCATTTGGAAAGAATAGAGTAACTGATAAAGTTTGTAGAACATGAAGTTGGGTTAAACAAACTAGATTTTTAACACCTTTAGAATAATTAAGCCTCTGCAGAAGATACTTTAACTAAAAAATAATCGAAATTTATCCTCATATTCCAAAAGTTTTCCTGCAATATGGAATATTATATGAAGGCGATTACCGGCAATATAGTTTTTCTGAAGATAATTTCTATTTAAGAAAATTACAAATCCAGTGTAACTCAATTTATTTATGTTAAAAATTAAATTAGCAGCAATGCAATCTTTAGCAAACACCTTTCTCTTCGTGTCCTTCAATTTTTTCAATGATGTCTTTATAGAAGATGTAATTGATTACAGGGGATGCAAATTACAATTCAGCTCACTCAACGTTTTACCCCACTCTTTATTTATTTCCCAGATGGTTGCATGATTTGAAGGACATCGATCAGTCAAAATGGTTGTTATATTATTAATTATTTAGCCTCTTTTTTAATATTAACTAAATAAAACTTTTCTTTGTTTGTTCTTTAGAAATATTTTTGGAATACAAATATTATACTCTCTACTATAATTCCATCATATTTTTTTAAATTTTGAACTCTCAAGGTTTAATTGATCTAGTAGAAAATGTTATACTTAAAATTATATTTCATTACTGATTTTACTAAGCAAAACTTCATATCTTGGGCTTTCAAGAAGGAAAGAAGATGTTTCAGAACATTTTACTTTAATTTTCGTCCAAGAATGGATGTCTTCTTAATGAAAAAAATATTCTTTTTAAAGATTTAATATATGCATCTCATTTATTTTGTTAATGTAATGGTGTTTAAAAAAAAATTCTGGAGTTTTGACCAATGTATGCACTTCAGAATTGTTGATCATCTGTAAATGCAAGCAAGTCAATTTTTGGTTTTAAATAGTCAACATTGATAAAAATAAAAATTGAAGAACCAAACAATTTGAGATTGAGATTTTAAGCAATATATCAAGATCAACCTCATATATTTTTATTTTCATATCAGGAGAATAGTTAAATATATTAATCATAAAATGTAAAATTTACTAATTTGAAAGTTTAGGGTTTGGATCTTGTATTCATGTCAATTAAATTATTATTAAAGACGTCTTTCGAAACGCAAATGTCTACAGACACTATCAACACTTAAAGTCATTTATAAATTTAACATATCTCTCATATTAAAAGAAAGAAAATCATATAAAAATTTAAGTCATAAATTTTGTGTTCTAGTAGCAAATACATCACTGTAAAATATTCCTTATAAAAAAATTTACTCTAGGTTAGTTGTTGACCTAGGGGTTCTACTGACATTTTCTTCAAGAACATTTAAAAGTTATGCATCATTTTTGATTTCTTATTTTGTTTGATGAATTAAATATAATTTTGAAATCCATAGGTAGATTATGCAATTTATATTAATACCCTAGAAAAATAAACAATTTCAAAATTTGAACTCTCGCTTATATTGTTTGATTTTGTATAAATTGAAAAACAGCACTAAAGCTTTGCCAAGATAAACTTCTTTTCCGAGATTTTAGATAGTATTCATCTAAGAAGGAAGGATGATGTTTTGTATAAATTTGCATTCAATTCTCCATAATGGTTTGCTCTATGAGGAAAAGTTATGCATAAAGTTTTCTGGAGTAAGTACCATAACGCATATACGTATGAGTTAAAATCGTGTGTTCTTTGTACATTTTAAAAAATAACCAGAAAATCAACAATCCTGACAATTTTTAGAACTT
>NW_027294098.1:0-3091 GCF_016086655.4 Lepeophtheirus salmonis | reverse complement strand
GGCAATCGACAGCAGACAGAAAAAGCATAGGGTAATTTATATTAACGAAGTAACGCCGTTGTATCTTAATCTCAATATTTATAAAACACAAAAATGTTAGACAAAAATGTGCTTCTCATAGTTTTTTGCCAATTTTTCAAAAATGTCATTGACATTGCACACAAGGCAAACATTAACTAAAGAACGCCCACCGGTTAAAACCAATAAATATTAAGCTATAGAACACGAAAAGCTATTGGCTAATACATACATTTTAACACGTTCAATTTTCATATGTACTCTTAAGCCTACTTAACAATAAAAAGAGGTTAATCGTTATTTGTAAAAATTCTATTTTTTTTGGACAGTTTTACCCCTAATGTAGATATTTGAGTTCTATAACAGAGGGTTTGATCGATAAGTTATTGAGTATAAGATTAATTAAGATCATTTAAGCAATTATTTTCAGCAACATAAAATTAGAATAGTTTTTATTTTGTTTCATAGCGATTGTACACACTTAAAGCTTTTTTGGACTGTTTTTAAAGTTTTGTCACATAGATTATGTCTCCTATTGTTCACAAACTGAATAAAGAGAACTTTGGGATTTTAATATCCAGTGATTTTGTTATATTTTTGTTTATCTTTGAATAACTTTTCTTTAAGAAGTTTTAGAGGGATATTTATTATATACAAAAAATACAAAATGTAACTAACTACATATTTTATTGTATAACTGTGAGTAATTAGTTGATAATGCAATTAATAATTAGTGATTTTGTAAAGGATTAAAAAAATTGACTTGCCATTCCTTAAATTCCATATAAGTTCCATATTGGATAATATTTATAATTGGGGTTCATCTTTGTACCCTGATGAAGAAAATGTTCTAGAATTAAAAGAAGAACCTGGGTCCTCCCTAATTATGTATCTATGTGATATAGTAAATTTAGAATAAAGATTCACAACTGACGTCCTCGTTAAATAAACAATGATGCCATATTAATATTTCGTGAAGAAATGACATACACAAATAAATAAAAATTGTATCCCACTTTAACTCACATATTTGACAAAATACCATTAGCCATCGAAAAATCTTATATTTTTATTTATTTAACCATTTGGAGCAAGTTCTTCATTATTATCAATAAAATCTTGAGAAGATTATATACATACCATCTTCAAAAATGGCTTAATTGTCTATTTTATTGAGAAATTAAATAAGTGTATATGTTATTTGTAGGCCTGTAACTAATATCTCAAGATTGGTAGTTGATTCACGTACCTTTTATTGTATCTCGAACCCCTTCCCCACAAACAGAAGGTCCTTATTCACTTGTTAGTTTGCAAATCATCTCATTCCTAATGGAATTACGATTTAATAATTGGGGGAAATTGTTCCCAGATTAAAAGGAGCTAATTCAAATTACACAAATCAATTATAAGAATACTAATAAATGGAAAATGAGCAAAACAGATAACAAAATACAGTATAAAAATTAAAAATGTAGGAAAATCCAGTATAAATTTGGTTCCAAAACCAAATTTGAACAAATGTTGAATTTATAGATGATACTAGATCAATAAAAACTCGAGAGCTGAATAATTATTAGTTTAATTTGATAAAATATTATATCAAACCATTTTTGGGAATATTTATTTCCCACGCCACATGATAGCAACTAGCTGTATTTCCAAGACAATTATAGAATCTTGCCTCTAGAATTAAACTACGTCCACTCTCCGACTACTCTTACAGCCTGATTGCCACACATTAGAAAAAAGGCGGCCATGTAACTTAAAATGTGAAATTTAACTAGAAAAAATACAGGAAATGTAAAACTTTGACAACTTTTAACCTTCAATTTATCAACTATTTATAAGAATCTAGGAACTCATTATATATAAATGTAAGTATTATGTTAAAAATGATTGTTTTGAAGGCTGGAATGAGTGGATAAACATGCTAAAGAGTTGGGCGAAGGTGTTTATGATTCAGTGCCAATTTTTTTTTTTGTGCAAAAAAAATTAAAATTCTAGAAACGTATATTTCTTTCATTATTTTTATTATTTGGCTTTGCATAAACGTATGTATGTATTTATATTACTTGACTAGTACATCAATATTTTTCATTTACTTATCATTTTTCAATAATTAAATTAAGGATTATTTTATTGAGTTAGTCTCAGATCAATATTTTATTTTTACAGACAATAATAGTCATGAATTAACATTTTCCCACAACATAAATAGAGTAGACAAGGGTGGAAGTGAGACATGTGGTACTACTGAATTAAAGAACCTTGCCAATATCAGCTGCCTATTTTATTATTTTAAGGAGAAAAAGAAATGAATTACTGTTATATAGAGGAGACCCTTCATCATTTAAAGGCAGGGATTATGGAGGGATTATCCTAACAAACATTTTTCAGTTTTATTATACATTATTTATAAGAAAAAAAGTCATGTTTATGTATGTAAAATTGCATCTAAAGTAAGCAGTATTTACAATTAAAATGACATTATTGGATGCATAATTAAACAACGTATCAGCTGGCGTTGGTTCGCGATCATTTGATTTAGAAATTTAGGAGAGAAACCGCCAACCAACGAGTAGCATTTACTTGCTCCTAAATTCCGTCCTTCTGAAATAGCAAGACGTTGTAAAGCCCTGGATGGATGTGAATTATGTCGATGAGACAATATTTGATAGTAAGATTGAGCTTGATGCCATACCAGTAATAAATCCCAAAAATGGTGATCGGACAACTTTGGATGTTCTGGTTTAAGGAGAAATGTCTATGCACAACCGATTTGAATCCAGTAGGTTATTATTTTTGGTGCAACATTGAGAGAAAGGCTTGTAGTACCCGCCACTATAATTTTATTGATTTAAAAGCTTCCATTGTCAAGGAATGGATTTCCATTGATTCTCCTGAAATTGTCTGAGCACGCAAAAGTTTTGACCTCTTCTTGAGGCGTGCGTGAGAAAGAAGATTCCTTTTTTTGATAAAAACCAAGAGTGTTCAATTGAAATCTGAAATGGCAACAACTGTATCCCAGACCATCAAGGATTTTCAGACTATGTTGCTGTAAAACAAAATCAAG
>NW_027294097.1:0-1349 GCF_016086655.4 Lepeophtheirus salmonis | reverse complement strand
CTTCTAATTTACAGGTAATTGTTTTGATTTTAAACGGAGACAACATCTATTTCTCAAAGTCAATCAAGCATTATTATTTATCTCCTCCAAAATATTCTTCAAATTCTGAGGGTTACCATCTTGATTTTCTGTTTATTTTTTTAACATGCAACACACCACATGTAATAATTGAATACTTAAATGTTCTCTCCTCAAAAATGGAAATAAATAATAACACCTGAAGAAAAAAAAAGTTGTGATGTTCCAGTGAGTCTCTATATACGTGACTGAGCTTTAGCTAAACGCCCTTGTTGCTGATCCTCATTTAAGGAAAGGTTAATATAAATATAACGCGTTTATGACTGATGTTTGACTTCCACCACGCTTTTAATATTGACGTCATAGTAGATGAGTGGTTACATGTTCTGTCAAAATCTGTATTTCCTGCCCAGCAGTCAGTACGATACGTTAAATTGAAAATTCTAGAATAGTGACGTCATGGACTATGAGTAGTTGCGTTCTTTATCAAAATGGGCCTGTCTTGCTCAGCAGTCAGTACAATACATCAGATTGAAAATTCTAGCAAGCCCGATTACATGATGGTCTAACCTTGTATTTCTATTAACCTTGATTTAAAGTAACATTCATTATTATATACAATGTACTTCTTTTCTTTTTTTAGCATGCGTTTCAGTTACACACTCTCGTAGTCTTCAACTCATACTTTAAAGTATATCCAGAGGTAAAAAAAAGGAAATTTGAAGATTGTGTTGTTTTGTAAATGCAACGTTAAATGATTTTATATCAAAAGTTAGAAATGTAAGTCCTAGTTGACTCAGATGATTTAAAGAATTAAAATGAATCGTTGGACTCAGAGTAGAATTGAAAATCGACATCGTTGTAATTGTCAATTTTAAATAAAAAAAATCTGTCTCTATTAGAAGGGTTATTTTTGGCAGAAAACGTCGAAGCTAATTTGAAGATAAACAAATAGTTATTTTATTTATTAACGACATCCATGTTCTTCATCTCATAATAACTGATTCTGTCGATCATCTTTTATATGAATAGAAAAAAAATTTAAGCTTCATTAATTTTAAAGAAAAAAATTCTGTTTTAATTATTTGTGTCATTTTTGGCCCAAAATGTCAAAGCCAATTTGAAGATAAAAAATTATTCCTGTTATTTATTAGCGACCACAAACTACTTCTTCTCATAAAAACTGATTTTGTCGATCAACTTTCATAATTTTTTCATTCATGAATAGAAAAATGTTTAAGCTTCTGCAGTTTTAAATACAAAAATGATTTATTATTTAGAAGGCTTATTTTTGGCTCAAAACGTCGAAGCCAATTTGAAGATAAAAAAGT
>NW_027294096.1:0-1960 GCF_016086655.4 Lepeophtheirus salmonis | reverse complement strand
TATACAAACAAAGATCTATTTACATCCAAAACTAACCTCTTCCAATTCATGTAGTATATCGTTTTTGTCATCGCAGTTGCACAAAATTCCTTAGAAACAAATGCACATACTTTTTCCGAGTACAAGTTCTCATGCTCCGAAACAAGTTTATAAAATATATTATAAAAATCGAATGTGACTTCATTTTGTTGAAAGTACCGCTTTTATTAGCTGGAACATATTGCTAAAACATTTGCAGATCTTGTCGGTTCTAGGACAATTGGGGGAATTTTTTTTTGCTAAAGGACAATTTGCCGAAAGGACCATTTAGTACTTTTGGTCGTAAAATTATATTAAATTTATTGATATATACGATAGCATATTTAAATTCAATTTGAAATGATATTATGATAGATAGGTATTCTTCATATACTGTATATGTCGTATTGGCATAGTATAACTGTTCTTTTGCAGGAAAATATTTTATACTCATTCATGAAATTTTTTTATATACATAACACAGTAGTGGGTGGTTCAAAAGTAGTTCAAATCTACCATCGACGAGTTTTTAAGCACCAAGAGGCCCTTTTAATATGTTATAATACATTTTGACCCACAGGTTGTGTACATGAGCTGTTGTGCTACGAGGAAGATTTAATCCTTTGGCCACTGCTTCCCTGAGCATCAACAAACCCTTCTAAGATCCAAAATACATTCCAGCCATCAGGTTATTCAGGGAAGTGCTGGGCCAAAAGGGCACTTCAACTTTACTGCCACCGCGTTTCTAAGAACCAAGGGTCTTTTCTAATGTGCTATGATACACCCTGGCTCACGTAGTGTACACAATCTATCCCTTAAAACCGGATATGTATAATAATCCAATAGTCCAATAAACCATAACGAATAAAATTCATAAATACATACCTATTGTATTTCTGATTACATAAATTTATATTTAATATCATACATCAGTCAGCACATAAACATTGCACAAAAAAGTACAAAGTACTTGCTGAGAAGTAGATGGTGCACGACCCGGGGAACGGGGATGTGGGATAGTATATTAGAAGGGGTACTTGGTAGTTAGAAAAATGACGGCGGTAGAGTTTAAACTACCTCGTGGTCAAGCATTTCACCTGTACAAGCTGAGGTTTGTTTGTGAGCTCATATACTCAGTCAGTGGGCCTAGGTATATTCTAGTAGAATCGAAGGAATTATTGATACTTAGAAACGTGGCAGCAGGTGGAGTTTAAACTGCATTGAGGCTCCGTACTTCAATTGTACAAACTGAGGGCCAGGGTGTATTTTTATATATTGAAAGTGTTGTTTGATGCAAAGATAATCTGCAACGACAAAATTTGACCTATCTTGGGCCCCACCTATTCACCTGCTCAACCTGAGCTTCTGTGTGGGTTATATCATATTATAAAAGTGTCATAAATACTTATAAACTCGGTGGTGGAGGAGTTTAAACTGCTCTAGGACCCAACACTTCACCTGTACAACATTTGGGCTGGGGATATTAAATGGGGTATTTCATTTCAAGTTTCTTCATCCTTTAATAATTTTATCGTCCGATTATAATATAAATTGCACACGATAATAATTTCTTGCAATTAAGTTAATCAAAATTATATTACCTACAGTTATCGTCAAGAACAGTGTAAAGATCGTCAAGTTGGAGGAAGTGATCCTGCCAGGACTAGCTTTAGAGTATACGGAGACTCACTCCCTTCAGATAAACTCAGATAGAGCCGTTCTCTGTCTCAGTATAAAAGCCCCAAGAGGACGTTGTCCCAGAAGTATTAGTTATCGTCGAGACCGACATCGGGGTAATGTACAATTTTGGAAGAAGTTCTGTAATTTTGTGGGTATTTGCATGTGCCCCGCCATGCCAGTCTTCCTGAAATTGGCGACAAGTGCCACAAGTACAACGGAAGTGATAACTTTGCTTCCTGCTGCAAGTCCGGATTGAGCAGCA
>NW_027294095.1:0-1494 GCF_016086655.4 Lepeophtheirus salmonis | reverse complement strand
TTTCTCCAAGAAATTGAATATTTGAAAAAAAATTTGGAAAATTTTTTTTTGAAATTATTTTGTGAATAGCTATGAATTTTGTAAATAACTGTGTTTTCCGTTTTCGTAAAAAGAAAAAAAATTATAAGGAAAACCGAGGTCAAATTTTTATTTCGAAAGATTTTTTTTCGTAAAAAAAGATGATCTCGGAAAATTATGTTGCAGAACAAAAAATTAAAATATTTGAAATTTAATTTTTCAAAAAAAAAGAAGTCCGTCTATAGAGAACATTGTACCTATCATAAACAATTATAAAATGATAGTTAATAGGTCTCATAGTGAGACAAATAGTCAAACAAAAATTGCAACCTGTTAGCCTGCGATGTTCTTACAGTGTCTGTTGTACATATTGAGGATATTTCCTGAAGTTTTTTCGCATCTTATTGAAGGAGAAGGGTAATGTTTTATAAGATCCGAAGTGTAATTCGAGAAAGTACCATGCAGCTGGAGAATCTTCAAAGAATAAGTGGCATATTTAGCATTCATAAATTAAATAGCTCTCAGATCCATCCCCTCAATCACTTTATCCTCCGTAATAGGTTGAGCAATAAAAGCTTTACTGTTACCAAAAGCGGTATTGACAGCTTTTTCTTCTTCTGACTGACGCGACTGGTGAGTAGGAATACCAAGCAGAAAATGAGCCTTCACAAAATTTGGTTCAAAATCTCTTATATAGCTTTAGTTAATTAAAATAAAATCCCGAACTACAGTAAAAAAAGGCGTGTGCAACATTATTTTATATTCGACCGGTTGCACGGTAGTAAGAGTTTGATTATGTCAGTAGATATCTGTAACTGGGATGTAAACTTTTTCCCATCATTAATTTCTCTCAAAGACTCCAGAATTATTATATACCATGAAGGAGGAAGGTTCAAAGCTTTAGTATACCTCTTGGAGGTTTGTTTCACATCCAGGGATGCAGTAATTCTATAGTCAAATTTTAGACACCATGCACCAGAGGACGGTGTAATTTCGACAATCTACACAGGTGAAGAGTTACTATTTAGATCATGAAGTGTTAGAAAAATATCCCGAATTGCAATATTTTCCAACTCGACTGGATCACCCAAATTCTTTTAAAATAAGGTTTCTTTTTAGAGTCTTGGCTTATAATGTCTACAGTACTATTAGAGTCAAACGAAAGTATTTTAATCAATATTAATTTATGAGCAGGTGTCCATTCACAAGAGAAATTCAAGATTACATCATATGATATATCTGAACTGAATACTAAAATTTATAAATAGGAGACCCAGTAATACCATTCCTCACAGTTTAAAAGTGATTTAGCTACAATGTTTGTAAAAATCTTGATGTAAATTTTTGGCAGAATATTAGACAAAAGAACAAGTCCTCCTCCAAATTGTTTGGGAGGCCTCTTTAGGGCATTAATGTAGCTATGATCAAACAACAGATATAACCATTTTTCTTCTTCCCTTAACACTTTTTCACAAA
>NW_027294094.1:0-15450 GCF_016086655.4 Lepeophtheirus salmonis | reverse complement strand
GCCAAATGTTAGCTAACAATGATGAGAATAACATAGTAGAATTTTTTGTTGATTCTATAACTAAAACATTTAAGAATAATATATTTAAAAAATATTATGACTTAATTATGTTTTATATTATAATGTTTTTAAGATTGCTCTTAATAAAATGTTTTTTTTTATTTTAATACTTTATAATCGTAGAAACTAAACAACTTAAAACAATTATAGATTATGAAAAATTATTGTATAAGAATATACAAAATAATAGACAAATATATCGTCAAGATGTTAATTTTTAAAAGTTATACTTTCACATGTTATAAAATTTTGAATAATAAATGAAGCTTCAATATATACAGAAGACGAAATAATGAACATTAAATTCTCGGAAAGCTTTGTATATATCCGAATATATTAATTTAACAAGATAGAATTTCTTGTTAGATTAGGGTTAATAAAAAATAAAAGTTTTTGTGATTTATGTAATATCTATAAATCCTTAATTAAAGAAAATAGAATAAAAAACGGATTATTTTGGAAGTGTAAACTTTGCAAAAAAACTAATTCTATACGAAAGGATAGTATCTTTGAGAATTTAAACAAAGATATTTCATTCATTCTAAAAATATTTTCAAATTAATAAATAATTTCTGTATTCAGGATATTATAAATTTAGAAAATATAACGAGACAAACAGTTTCTAAATATAGAAAAACAATAATAAATATAATTTTAAACGAAATAGAATCTACCGATAAGAAAATAGGTGGTCTATATATGAATTTAAATCCTATAGAGGTTGAAATCGATGAATCTTATTTCTTTAAGAGAAAATACTATAGGGGAAACAAAGTAGATGGATGTTGGTATGTAGGAGAAGTTTAAAGAAACTCAAAAAGAGCTTTTATTTTTAAAGTTAGAAATAGAAATACAGAAACAATTAGAGAAGTAATACATAATAATAATAATGTACTTCCAGATACTAGGATCATCACTGACGGGTGGAGATCTATAATGCAGTTTTAAATAATAGCGATATTTATTCGCATGAAACTAGAAATCATTCAATTTCTTTTGTCTTTCACAATAATCCTGAAATTCACACACAAAAAATTGAAGGGTTTTAGAGTATATTAAAAAATAAACTAAGAAAAACGGGATATGCAAAAGAAGATGAGTTTTTAATGATATCATTTTTCATTTGGAAATATAGTTGTAATAATAATACCATATTTAACAGCTTTATAATTAAAAATTTTTATAACTGTAAAAAAAATAATATCAAACATTTAGTCCATTAATTTATTATATCTCAATTATATAATATGTTAAACATATGGGGCATGAAAATTTACCGCAGATTTTAGTGATACTCCTCGGTTGTTAAATTTTTCATTTTTTTTAAATGTAAAAATTTTTAAATAATTATAAAATATTAATTAAACAATAAAATAAATAATAATTAATTTTATAATTATTTAAAAATTTTTTACATTTAAAAAAAATGAAAGAATCTCTTGTCTACGATTATATGCGTAGTTAGCAGATATATTTTTTATATTTATATATATATAATTATTTGCTTTCAGTTTAGTGAAAAATGAAGTAGATTGTTTATAGTAAAATCCAATTCTTAAGAATGTTGATGTTTAATTTTTTTATTTTATATAAAAAAATTTTATCTATATTTTTCAATTTCTTAATTGTGAGATACAATATATTATTTTCAATAGTATTTGTATGTTAATTTTTAATATCAGCTATATTATGTCTAACTATTCTCACAGAAATGTAGATATTATAATCAATATTTTCCATGAATGCTCTTTGTCTTATTGTTCTGTAGTTATCAGAATGTGTTCTTGTCAATATCCTATAAATATATTGAACTTTAAACTATCGTTTCATAACATTTTTTTATTAACCATTCTATTAACAGCGTTGGAAGCATTTTCTCTTAATAGCTCTCTATCTATTTCAGAATATATTGAATGTACTTTCATTGTTATTAATATTTTATTTACTACCGGCTTTGCTTGTTTAATATTAATGGTTTTGTAAATGCATATTTTGAAAAACTATCTACACCGACAAGAATCTTATAACCGATATTTTCGTTTTAATATAATATTGAATCAAAAATGAATCTTTTCTTAACAAAATCTGAAACAATGGATGTAATAATAACTAATTTTATTGTAACTAACATTATATCAGTATATACTATATTATTTAAACTTCTAAAGTAACTTCAATTCAATAAAATAAAAAGATTATATATTTTTATAACTTATATTTTAATATTATAAAAACTAACAATTTTAAAAAATAGCAAAAATATTTGTTCAATCTTTCTTAATCTTTCATATCTTATTTTCAAGACTTCATTATTATTCTTAATTTTTACAAAGTTATCCTCAAAACCTATTATTGTATAAACATTTAGATTTAACTTCATATATAGAGGATCCATCTTCAACGCAGCATTATAATTCTTATCAGTTGATATCAATATATTATCACCGATATTAAAAGAATGTCTATCTTTTGACCACATCGAATTTTTAATCATCTTGTCCGTGCTTTTTTCCGTGTTTAATTGCGAAACTACTCTCTTTCTCAATATATTGATAATCATATGAATATAAATTCTCAATATAACTATCTTTTCTTTTTAGCTTATCAAAATACCCCATAAAGATTTCAAAAGGGATATTTTTTGTTGTCTCATATTTTGTCTTATTATAATTATACAAAACTTCCTCTAAGTAGACAACCCAATTATTTATATTTCCATTTTGGGATGCACATTTTGAAAGACTTATCTTTAATGTTTGATTAAATCTTTCTATTTGTCCTTGTATCCATGGACATCCCTTTCTCCCAAAAACCTGTTTCACTTTATATTTTTCTAAAAAAACTTTAATAGTCTCATTTTTAAACTCTTTACCGTTATCAGAGTGTAGAATGATTGGATACCCTATTATATTGAAAAATTTTTTTAGCTTACTGCTAACCTCTTCTGAGGATTTACTATAGCATGCTACAGCATAACAATACTTGCTAAAACTGTCTACCATAGTTAAGATCCACTTGTATTCATTATTATACTTTTCATACTGCCTCAGATCAATCATATCAATAATATACCCATTTTTAGGAATTTTTTAATATATAATAAACAAAAAAGTAGTAGAATATCACTATAATTAGTCTAAAGAATTGATTTAAGGTCAAAAAATGAAACTATAAAAAACTTATAACATTAATTTAAATAAACATATATTTATTTCTAGGTGTATATCTTAATATAATTAGAAGAATTAGACAAACACCTCATTTTTGCAGTTTTTTGCAAAAAAAGTGTCCGAATGCTACATTTTTGTATCAAAAATGAAAAAATGTTGTAGAAGCGGCTTTTTAATATACTTATTAAATTAATAATCTTAATTAAAAAAATTTTAAAATCAAATATAAAATTACTAAAAGAAGAAATTTTTTTAATATTTAGTTTTATTATCTTTTACATTATTTAAACTGCTTATTCTCAACGGGAAATTTTTATAAAGGCTTTTAATATATTCTTTAGGTATTGAATACCATATTTTTTCAATCCTTCTCTACAGCTCATTACCTGACTCGTATATAGTTTTTGTATTCCTTAACTTATTTTCAATAGGATTCATATCAGGAGAATTGGCAGGCCGGTCGATTAATTTAATATTTTGGGATTTAAGCCATTCCATTGTTTCTTTTGATTTGTGACAAGGGGCACTATCTTGTATAAATATAGTGTCTGAAATATTGGAATTAAATATAGAATATGATTCAAGAAGCCCATTTTTGAGAATTTCTATATATTTTTTAGTATTAATCCTGCTATCTGTCCTAATTATTTTACCTACACCGTGAATTCTAATACTTCCCCATATCATAATAGAACCTTTAAAAAACTTTTATAATATTAAAACTTCTTTAATTATATTTAATATTATTTCTTCCAAAAAAAAATTTTAATTCATCTGATCCTTAGAGATTAAAATTGCTCTCATCTGAGAATATAACCTTTACCCCAATCCTGATAATTATAGTTTCTATATTTTATTGAATATAAAGCTCTATTTTTAATATTTTTCAAGTTTAAGTTAAGAGAGGTTTTTATATTTTTTATAACTTTTTAAGTTATTTTTTTCAATATATTTCTAATTAATTGATTAGAAACTTTAATATTTTTTATATCAAAAATCTTTTTTTTCATCTCAAAAATTGTGAAAATACATCTTTCTGTTCTTATAATCAACTTTTGTGGAAGATTTGTTGTTCTTATATATTGAGAATCTACATTTTTAATTTAAATTCTAGAAACATTCAATTTTTTCACATTTCTCTCTGTGAAATATTGTTTGTTGCCATATCCTTAATGTTTTATACAATTTTTTTGTCTAATTGTTTCATAAAAAATTATTAATTTTTGTGGCGCCCCATAGGGCGACGCGTATCAACGAGTAACAAAAAAAATCACTTGTAGAATTTGAACCTGGGTGCCAAGAAATAACTTAAAACCTTCGACCATTACACAAGAATCACTAAATAATTAAATTACTTTTCTATATAAACTTGTTTGTTTAATACATTTAAAGATAATTTATAATAAAATAATGCAAATAAAAAACCTAATAAAGACTACGGAAGAATATAATAATTTTTTAGTGTTTTTGAAAGAAGGTAAATCACCAGAAAACTTTTCAAGAAGTGAAAAATACAAATTCACTAAAAAATCCAAAGAATTCTGTGTAATTGGTGAAGATTTGTACAAAAACCCAGACGATGGTAACCATAAACTTGTAATTTCAGATGAAAATGTTGAGAGAATGGAGCATAAAACTAAACTCGCACATTCTGATTTTCACTATGGTTATAACAAACTTGAAGCTTTTTTAGGGAAGAAATTTTTTAGAATTAAAAGGGATATAATAAGAACTATCGTCAAAGATTGTGAAACCTGTTCAAGAATGGTTCCTTTAAAAAAATTTATTGAAATTAAAAATATTATTGCAAAGAAACCATTAAAAAGATTTCAGATTGATTTAGTGGACTTATCTCGATATGAAAGTGATAATGAAGGATATAAATATATGTTGAACATAATAGATGTATATTAATCCTTTTCAATACCAAGAAAATTAAAAAGAAAAAAGAAGGAGGAGGTCTTAGATAACATTAAAAAATGTTTTTATACTAACGGGTTCCCAAAAATAATCCAATGTGACAATGGATTAGAATTCTCAAATAAGGATCTCAATGAATTTTGCAGTGAAAACAAAATACTGATCAAACATTCAAGGCCAAGACATCCACAATAAAATGGTCAAGTGAACGTAATAACCAGACTATAATGAGATGGTTAAACAAAAAAATAATTGAAGAGGATAATGATAAAAAAATTTGGTTTAATAAACTAAATTATATATTATATAAGTGAACATGAGGGTAAGAAAAATCTCCATTTATGTTATTTAAGAATACTATTGGATTCAATACGGTATTATATAATTACACAAATGAAGAAATTTCAGGAGAAGAAGATAAATTTTATAACTACTATTTGAGAATGAAACAAAATTCTCCAATAAAAGTAGAAAACGATAAATTAATTCCTGGTGAGTTTGTTATGATAAAAAAGACTTTGATAATAATATTAAAACAAAAAAAAACAAATTTGACAATTTTTATGAAGATGGTTTTGTGCAAATACTATCAATAGATAATATTACCGGAATAGTAGATATTTTTATTGATGGAAAAACTAAAAGATATTTAAAATCACAATTAAAAAAAATAAACTTATAAATAAAAAGTTTATTAATTTTTAATTTTTTTTTTCGTGTCGCCGACTCAGCGCGCGTCGCCCGCGTGGCGTGTGACAATTATTAATAAAGTTTTAAAGAAATATATTTTTTAATATTACCTAAAATATAACACTTGTCCATTTTATTTTTAAAAATTACAAAAATTTAATGTTTTTAAGTTTTATAAGATATTAAGAACTATACCCATAGATAAAAACATGTTAATAATATTTAAATTTATACTAAAGGCTTTTTTATAATTTTGTTTTCAACTCTATTTATTGACATTTAATCTATTTTTTAAATAAATTTTAGTGTCTGCCTGCCACTTTTTTGCATACTGTATGTTTTTTATATTTATAAACATAAAAAAGCAAGGTATAACTCATAAAAATAGCGGTATAGAATTTAGACATCATTATTTTTTCAAATAAAATGACTAAAATTGAAAACAATTTTTACAAATTATTTATACATATGAATCAAAAAGAATTAATGATGTTTTTAACAGATAACAATTTTTTTATAAAGAAAGAATATAAGTGGGTTCTATTCTAAATCTCTTTTAATGTTAAATATAAGAGATCTAAATAAAGATGTAATCGAAATGGAATATTAGAATATGCATAAAATTTAAGGATTATATGCTATTAAAACTAATTTATTCTTTGAAGCTATAGATGTCTCTTTTGAAAAATATTATAGAGGCTATAATAAATCACACCTTAAGAACTACTTCCATGACATATTTAATAGAATTTAAATATTTAATAATATTCTAAGAAATATTATAAAAATTTAATTGGTTAATTAAACACCCATATTTTTCAAAAAATAAACTTGGAGTATTGGAAAATTTTACAAATAGATATAATAATACTAAACCTTTCAACGAAAATCACATAGGAGGATAATCAAAAAACAAAAAAAATTCACTATATATAGTTAAATATTATTTAAAGACAATTATATATTTTGCAAAATTTAATTAGAATAAGAAGGTGTAAACAATCATATTAATAATTAGTCACAGGTTGCTTCTTAAAGTTTATAATATATAAGGTAAACATATAAAACTAAAACATCGTTTTGTCAATAAAAGAGTGTGTCATTAATATAATTTTGTAGATAAATTAATTAATGTTTATATACAAGCAGTTAAATTATTCTACAACGAGATAAAGCCTGAAATAAAAAAAAATGTTAGGACTAATTTAAGAGAATCTTTTATAAATTAAATTTTGTCCCTATTATATAATTTTAACCTGTTTTTTTAAATTTTCAAAGATTTTTATTTCTTTTTAATATTTATCAATATGGTATATTAGAGAATATTAACTGAAAAAAGAATTTAATTATAAAAATAATAGAAGATGTTTATAATGTTAAAGAAGCTGCATTTTTTTGGAAATAAATTATCAAACAGCGCCAAATATTATAATAATCTATATAAATTAAGGAATATTTGAAAAAAAAAGACGGGAACAACATGTAATAAAAAGTTCATAGCGTATATAAGAATTTTTATTTAGAATCTATAGAGATTAATCCTTTAGTAACATTAAACGAAATAAAACAAAAAAACTCTTCAAGAATTTAGAATTAATACACCTGTAAAATCAATAAGAAAAGAAATATATAATATTGGGATCATATTTAAAAAAGTCTCTTTAAAACTTAAAAACATAAACTTTGAAAGAACTAGAGATAAAATGAAGTTATATGCTAAAGAATATATACGAGTAGATAAGGATAAAATTAAATTTTTTAAGATAAATCTTGAATAAATATTCACCAACAACATACATTTAGAATATAAGCAAGAGATAAAAAAAAACAATCTTGATATTTGTAATTTCTAATAATGAGGTTTTACACGATTATATAATATCCGGATCTGTTAATGTTCTGATATTTTTTACATTTATGAATGAATTGGAAAAATTAAAATTTGTGTTTTATCTTGATAATTCTCACATTTATCACGCTATTATAATTAAAAATTTTCTCTTAAAATCCTCTAAATGTCTTATAATTATATGTTGGATATTATTGAATTCTCGTTTATAAAAAGAAAATAAATCATAAGAATAAGAATAAGAATAAGGTTATCGAATGGATTTAATGGATCATTTTGTAAGTTTATATTAAAAAAACTATTTTTGAAGTAACTAACAATGTTTAATTGACTATTATTATAAGATATAATTAACTGTAAAAAATCAATTACAAATAAAGATTTTTATAAAATCCTGAATATAAAATATTTATTTTAAAAAAGGGTTAAAATCTTATATAATAATAAGAGTAATTTATTAGAGAAAATATTAGAAATAGTAAAAATATTTTTGAAAGTTTTTAATATTTAGGATAAAATTTGGCTATGATTTTAATTTTTAACTAATTATAAAATTTTTTAGTTCTGTATCTGAAAACTTTATTTGAGATTTGGAAGATTATTTACATATATTAATCTGAATAATTCATACAGCTTTTTTTTTAATAGGAATTATTTTGAAAAGTAAAACATTTATAGGCTTTATTCTCGAACCTTATATATAAAAAGCATAAAAGATACAAAGAAGGTTATAACTAGAGGTTAACTATATAAATATTATTAGATTAAGGAATATATCTTTGTTACAATAAATATTTTTGAAGATATTCTCACGGATATAAAACTAGGCAGATAACGTATGTTGAACATCATTAACATTATCGTCATTAAACATAAAGGAATATTTAATAAAACTATATATATTAAAAAATTCATCATTAAATAATTTTTTAAAGGCATTTTTCTTCTATTTTTATATGAATATACCCAATAAATAAAATATTTTAAATTATTTTTTATGATTTGAAATTGCTTTTAAAACATTTTTAATACTCTTTCATATGTTTTTGTTTATTGCAAAGTTTTTATTATTATTTATTACACAGTGATGATTAAAAATATTTATAATGAAATTATATTTTTTAATTCATAAATTATAACTATAGAACTTTTTTGATGTTTTACTGAAATTTTTTGAAAGATTATAGGGTTTAACAACTTATCTCAAAGAAAAAAATATTTTTATCTTTAATAAAATTTGATATATATATATTGTGAAGAAAAAGATAATTATTAAAAAAATTTTATTTATTAATTTCTTTTTATAAGTAGATTTAAGAATATTTATCAAACATTTTAATAAAATGCACTACCCAATTCAGAAAAAATACGATTAAAACAAAAATTATTATTTTTTCAGTTTCTCTTCATTTTGTGGCTTTGCGCCTTGTGTAATACCCTCCTAAACACTAAAAATATTCTAAATAGGATTAATAAAAAGAGGTTAGGGAGATATAAAAAAAACTATTAAACCCTAAATCTTCAATTACAGATTTTAAGTGTCATTGGTGATTAATTCTTACATTAAAAGAAATAATACAGATCTTTAGATTTTTTGTATTGTAAATCTTCTTTTAAACTACTTAAATATAACTTTATATCTTTCTATTCAGTCCCTTTTCAGAAATTTTACAGAATATAATTCCATATTTATTGATATCTGCAAATACAAAAATATTTATGTTTCTAGCTGTTGATATTTTTATATATGCAGATGTACCACTAATTTATTATTTATATTGAGTGTATATACCACATAAACCCCCAACTCATCACAGAAAATGAAGGATTTGGCTTTATTATTATACTCTAGTTTGTTAAAATATATAAAACATCTTGCTCTATATTAATTACCTTTTACTAGAACAGGTATCACCCTTTTTACATAAAAAACTATTCAAAAAACGAGCAACTGTATTTTTATAAAACATTTATACCATGCTCATACTTAATTTTGTTTACTAAATGTTTTAAAGTTAGCTGACCTTCTTCCTCAATCCATCCTTTAATAATCGACTTATGTAATTATGTAAACCATCTCCTACTATCACATTTCTTATTTTTGCCTCAGTCTTTACATATTTAGAAATTCCCTTAACTATTCCATATACGGCATTATATGTAAGGTTGAAGGTTTTTACAATTGTACATAGAAACTCGCCATTGTAAATTCTCTCTATATACTTTAATATTTCAAAAACTTTCTTGTTATGATTAGACGTGTATTGTTCTATAAAATATTTTTAAACTTAAAATTTTCCTTTTTAAGGTAAATTTATTTTTCTTTGAGACTGTTCTGAAAACTCTATATTGTATTTTGTATTTTTTGAAATTAAAAAAGTTCTTTGTTCTATATACACACAAATATATGTTTTTTTACTTTGTTCAACATAATCCTCATGTTTATTAATTGGAATTTCAAATATTTTTAGTGTATAAAATTTTCCGTTTATTAGTATATTGTGATTTCTGTTAGAAAATTCCTGATTAATTTAATTAAATATGTATATATAGAATATAAAAACTAACCACTACGTAATAAAATTACTATATTAGATTAACAATATGTTTTAACTAAGAGAACCTTGCATACAATATTATTATTATATTTTAAGATTTTTCAATTAAACTAATATAGTAATATATTAAAACACACTAATACTTGTAAAATTTACGAAAGTTACAAATAAATAAACACATAAAATGTGAACTATAAAAAATAAAACACCTTTTTTAGGTTAAACTCTTATTAAAAATGGACATAATTATACCATTTGTTATGTTTTAAACATACAAAACTCTCTATTACATTTTAATATTTTATATCTATCTACTTCATTTATTCCGAACAAAAAACTACGTGTTAGTGTTATAATATAATAAGAAAATATTTAATGCCTCATTATTAATTAATAAATATTATTTATATGATTATTATATTTAACTTATATCTGTTGTAGTATTTTATCCTTCTGGATTATACTCTTTTAATATTAAGAAGAATAATGTTTAGATTAATGAAATTATCTGAAAGTATATGATTTAAAACATATTATACAGTAAAAATTGCTATTAACTTTTAACTCTATGAATATTGTTATTATTGTAATAAATATCATGTAAGTTATTGATATAATTTAAATTTACGTTATATTACTTTTCTTTATCTCTACTTTATATTATAATAAAATATATTTATTTCATATTGAATTTGTGGGGTAAGATATATCTGTTAATTTATTAGAGTATTTGATATATTGTGAATATATTTGTTGAATAATTATTTTATATATACACTAAACAAAAAATGTCTTTCTAATATTTTAAAATTCGCATCCTTTTTTACAATTTAATTTTATATCAAAATAAATTTATAAAATTTCAACCATATTTTTTGAATATTAATACATCTGTACCAATAAAATCAATGATAGATTTCTCCTTTTCATATAAGAGACAATGTGAGTGATTTTTATGAATTTGTCGTGGGAATTTGTCACAAATTTCGCAATAAATTTTTTTATTTTATTTTGTATATATTCTTATGTTTTAAAATTAATTTGTTGGTTTAATTTTTATATATAATTTATCTTTTAATACTTGTTGGTTTTCAATCTTATCGTCACAATCATAAATAAATTCTAATTTCAATGATTTTTAACTTATTTAAGTATTTTTATATATTAATATGATAAATTTCTTGGAAATTTTCCTCTTTAAAGAAAGTTTTTAATATAAGCACACGTCTGTAGATTATCTAATTTAATCTTTTTACATAAAAAGATTATTGTAAAATATTTAATAAAAATTACAAATAACCAAAGGGGGAAATTGTGAGTTAAATTTTAAATAATTAAATAAAATTAATAGAAGCAGTGTCAATTATATGAAAGCTTTGTAAACAAATTATAAAGTATTAAAGATTCAAAAATGATACATAACGAAAATATTTGTTTTTAATTAATTTTATATAAGAGATTTTGCTTTAATAAGAAAATAAGCAAGGCATATATTCTATTATCAGGAAAACCTTAGTTTTTATCATATTTAAAAAATGTTAGCTATTTTTTTCCTTGTTAATAATAATTAAACTTAAAAATATGTCGTATCTTATATTTCCAATTTCTTAAATATTAAGTAATTCATGTAAAATACTTATTATATTAATTTACTAATTTTTATAATCTATATTTTTGTTAATGCTATTTTTTTTTTTAAATAATATTAATAAAATATTCAAATCTAAACTATTGCTAAATTACATTAGTTAAATATTTATTAATATCTTAAAGTTTTCTTATTTTTGGAACATGAGTATTTTTAGAATATATATAATTCAAAAATATCAATAAATATTTGTAAAGAAAGAGGTAAGAAGATTACTACTCGTAATTCTGTTAAAAATTCTCTAACAACTATAGTTTTATATATTTTCGGACTATTTAATGAAAACAGTATTTATTTAAAAATTGTTTTGAATAACTTTTGTTAAAATTTTTATAAAAACATTCCAGTTAAAATAGCGGCAATATTATACGATATAGCGAACAATTTGCAAAAATAATATTTAAGTAACATTTTTCTTTTTAAACGTAGAAAAATTTTTTATAGACAACTTCCTATCTCTACATATTAGTAACAAATTGATAAATGTAAATTGAAACGTGTTTCATAAAAATATACCACGCTTCTTACCCTGTATCATGTAAAACAGTTTGCATAACATTTTATTTTCTTGATAAAACTTAGCTACACAGTTTTCTGTCTATTGTTAAAATTTTCCAAATAAAAGTTTACAGGTATAAAAAAGTAAATAAATAAATTTTCAATATTAGCTACTTTTTACTCTTATGTAACAGAATCTATTGTATGAATCTGATAAATAAGATATTAAATAAAATTCAACTCAACTCAAAATAATGAATAATTCCATGTACACAATTATAAGATTTTCTGTAATTTGTTGATCACAACATTGTGTAACAACTTCTATTATTATAATATAAGCGGTTGTATGGTTGTATCATGATGATAATTATATGTTAATTTGATCCATCTTTTTTTAATCCTATTTAAAACACCTTTTAAAAATTAAAAAACTACATAATAGACTAATTTAAATAAACAGTTAGTTAAATAGTTTCAATTATAGTATATTTACAATTATGACTTGAGTATTGTAAAAAATTTAGGATGAATATGTGCATGTTTATATAAAGATGTCAAAATAATGAAGCAGTTTAAAATAAATTTAAAATTTATCATTAATTATTTATAATTTTTTAAAAATTATCAAGTTTGATTGAGAAACCCTGAAATATAAATTTAATAGTTTTTAATTTCTGTATCCTCAATAAATATATTAGCTCGTCATATTAAACATATTTAAAAGAGATAAATAAAAGAAAAATAATTATTAATCCAAATAAAAAGATTTAATCTAATGTTTGAGATTTATTAAAAGAAATTAGAAAGTTGGAATGTTTCATAGAAATATTAATATGACTTATATATGATGTATAGATTTCTAAAAAATAATTTTTGTCATATAATACTTAAGCTAAGGTTCATAACAAGCATATTAAACACTTAAATATAAAAGATTATATTTACGTAAAGGATTTATTCTAATTCTAAAAAAATGTATAACAACAATAGATATATAAATAAAATATAACCACGTAAAATATTTATCTTTATATCAAAAAATATATTTTAATGACGTTTTTCTTCAAATAACAACTTTTTTCTATAAATACAATTTGAAAAAACTGCAAATTTATAAAGATATTAAGACATAAATAAATTAAAAATAGTTATTCTTTTTTCTTTTCTAAAAATAATTAATTTGATCCAATTTTTTTAAATAATAAACAAAAACTTTCATTCTATAAATAATATTCATGAAGATATAATAAGGGTTAAAAACAGTCTATAATATCTCAAAGATCGCGAGATTAAATTAAAGGATATTCTAAAATAGACAAATTAATAAATCTCAACAATTAATTTGATATGTAGAATTACGATCAGTAAATTATTTTTATTATAAAAACTAAATATTATTGAAAGGATCTTTAATTGAGGATAATTATAAAACTGACAAATTTAGTCTATATAAATTTTGATTTTTAGGTAATAAGAGTTATAACAACATAACCTTAATATTTCAGCATGAACTATTAGAAATTACTTAAGAAATATGGTATTTATTGAACTGATCCTGGTATTATATCTCTTAAAAATATTATTCATAATAAAAAACAGGGTAGACTATTAAAAATGAAGAACAAATGTCTCTGTTATTAAAAAAAATTGTGGACTAAATATTGGTAAAGATCAGATGATAAATTTATAATAAAATATTAAAAATAGTAGTTATGATATGTAGTTATTTTCATATAAAAAACGTGGAAAGGCTAATTATACGAATAAGAAAAAAAACCATGACGAATATATTATGGTTTGTTTTTAGAAAATTCACTAAACTATCAATAAATATTCATTAAAACAATATTCTCCAAAAAATTTTCAATTTTTTAAGATAAAAAATACAATATTGTTAGGATATATATATCCCAATCGTTTATTTTAAATTCTATATAAAATATTTGATATATTGTAAAAAAAAATAAAAGAAAACATATACTGTATAAGATCTTGAAAAAGATTTAAACTTGCAATTTTAAAAAATAATGGAATTCTAAAATTTCAATTTTATTAAGATTTACAGTCTTTTGATATAGAAATTAGACAAGATAATTATTTTTTATCAAATTTTAGGTTTTATTCATAATTAGATTTATTTTTTTTTATTTTTTGTAATATCTAATTTTTTTTAGATTTATAAACAAACTAGAATAGATATTATAAAGTTAGTTAGACTACTAATTTTTGAAACATTCTCTAAAATATCATTTTATTGACATATTTTGTGCATATATTAAGGATCTATATTTTTACATACATAACATTTAAATTTACATATAATATAAAAAACAATATATATTTATCTTAATACAGATTCAATTTAAAGAATATAATTAAATTATTATAGATTTGATCAAAATACAAAAACAATCAACCTTAGGAATAAATACATATTATATTTAATAGTAATTATATTTGAAGACAAAACTATTGAGAATATATTTTTAATTCGATTTTGTGATTAAGATTAAATATTTTCAATCAAGTAGAAAATTTATTGAATTATTATATTAATAAAAAAACAAAAATTTTCCAAATACAAACTATTCTCTATTTAAGAAATAATATTAATTTTCTTTCAGATTTTTTAATTAACATACCATTCTATTATTAACAAAATTAATTAATTGCCTTCATAAATTTAATATTATTAAGATTAATATTACTTCATAAATCAATAATAATAATGAAATTAGTTTTATTTGTTCATCACGGGCTGTATATATTAGCTTTATATAATTATATAAAATATATATTCTATATGATTAAGATATAGTAAATAAGCAAGGAAAAATTGTTTCTATATTAGTTAATGTGAATGGAATAAAAATATAATATTATGTTCTATGATTTTAATTATACAATTATTAAAACTCTTTTTTGTTATATTCCTCTAAAAATTAAATAAATAAATTTCTATTTAAAGATACATCATATTTTTTCAATTTTTATCATAGTTTTTGTAGATTATACAACGTAACAATATTTTTAGGCTTATAAACAGGTTGTTAT
>NW_027294093.1:0-618 GCF_016086655.4 Lepeophtheirus salmonis | reverse complement strand
TAAGTGCAATTTGTACTCCCCCCAAAGAGTGAATAAGAACTGTTTGTTTATAGAAATTTAGGATAATTTGTCGAAAGTACAAATGTAATCCAAACTCAATTTAAAGAAAAATCTTTCTAGCTTGCTTATGTTTCGACAGGCCACAAATATATTTAAACTATGTTATTATTATAAAAATAACAATGCACATTAGTAAAAATAAAATCGAACCAAGGAAGAAATAGATGTCTATTTGGGAAAAGGGTATTTAAATACACATCCAATATCTGGGAAATGGGAGTAGGATTAATTTTCAATTTTGGAGACTTGTATTACTACTTATATTTTACATATATCTATAGGTTAGGGGAGAGGAAAATAAGGTATCCATCTTCACAAAACTCCTATATGGTTTTGAGGGAACTAGCGAAACACTTCGTGTGGCCTCTAAAATAATTATTTGAATTAACATAGGATTTTGTTGTATAGGTGGTCATTAATTCAAATTTTGTTTGAGGACCACTCCAAAATATGGAGAGAGTTATTAGGATAATAAGAATAATAATATTTTGTTAATTTTTATTGAAATAGTCGAAAATTAAGTCATTAATAAATCAATCTTTCATAGAAAATTCAAAT
>NW_027294092.1:0-666 GCF_016086655.4 Lepeophtheirus salmonis | reverse complement strand
CAGGCAATGATGAAAAAGTACTATATGCTTACAGGATATAGAGTCTAAGGTATCGTCTTCTTGTTGCATTTCATGCTCTTTTGGAATTGCTGTAAATCATCTTCCACTAGCTCCTTTTTGTGCCTAATGAGTTTCTTTTCCAAAGAGACTGAGGAAATACTCGTTCATAGGTCTTATTTCAAAGTTCTTCCAAAGAGAAAAAGCTATCTCAGTTGCTTAAATAAAATTAATTTGAGCGCTCAGTTCAAATGGTAAACCTTCATCATTAGATGAACGGAGTCTAATAATGGTCGTGTTTATAACAATGTAAATTTGAAACAAGTAGCGGTATATAATGCATCTCTACATTGGTTTTTTCCGAATAGGAAACCACAAGTACTCAACCTAAATACAGGTTAGGCTATGCATCTTTATACAAAATGAGCTTGTCGACATTCGTAAAAGATTGAGTTTAATGAATACTAATTTCGTTACAGGAGTTGAAGGAACATATGGGGAAAGCATGTCCATCGTTATGACAATTAAAGAAATCGAAAATTTCGAATGTGATAAGAGAAAACATTTCAAGATTACTGCTATCAACAGTATGAAAAGAGCTGATGAAGATAAAGAAAATTTATTGATAGGAAAGTTTGCCGAAATCCGCAAATTTTACCATTGCTAGGA
>NW_027294091.1:0-784 GCF_016086655.4 Lepeophtheirus salmonis | reverse complement strand
CTTTAATATGTGTTAAATATTTATTGTGTGGCAAGAGGCAATGATTTCATCACTGGATCTCAATTTGTTCCAAAACGATGGTCGATTATGCGTTTTTGACTTTTTGTTTGACTTATATCTTTCATAATGACCTTGGATTTTTTGCTATAAGAAGCATCTTCATTAAACCTACATGATGACACCAATTTGAGCTCCGTACCTTAATATGTTCCAAAGTGTTTTGTTTTTTGTGTGTGTGTCCCGCCCCAACTAATGGGTAACATGTTCTTAGTTTGTTCATTCCTTCATACTGTATCTCTTAGCTAAACACACAGTTGTAAGTCTGACTGATAACCGTGCAGATGTGTTTGTTGAAGCTCCTGATATTTTTGTCTCTTAATACTTTTTATCAATGATTATACCCCTCTTTGATTCTAAGAATCTATCACAATGCCTAGAGAACCCAATATCCAAGCAGAACGGAAGCCTACAACCTTTTTGCCTTGAAGCCAAACTGGATATCTTTTAACATCTCCACGATCTTCATCAGAATAAGGTCAGTGGGCATGCTTTTTACATAAATCCCATCACCACTCCTTACCTCAAAAATCCCCATTACACAACCCCCCCCCCCCTCCCTTCCACAAAATTCCCCTATGCTTGTCCCCTTGGAAATATATTGAAATATGTTATTTCTTATGATTTATTGTGTATCTCTTCCTGTACCATCCCTTTGTAAGTCATGAATTAAATGCAGAACAGGCGTAGCCACTCTTCACACGTGTTTGCTTGAGTAACTGTAGAC
>NW_027294090.1:0-545 GCF_016086655.4 Lepeophtheirus salmonis | reverse complement strand
CTTGAAAAAGAAATATTATTTTTAATAAAGGAAAAAAAACATATTTGTGTGGAAATAAGTGTTCAAAAATTGTAAGAAAGTATACACGTGAAACATAAAAAGTCAAAAAAGATTGTCAATATGGTAAATTATTTTTTATAAATGAAAAAATTAATATTTTATGTAAAAATAACTAAAAAAATTTTATATACTATTTTTGGCACTTTTAGAAATATGATTAACTTGAAATTAAACACTATCAATCATTTTGTCTTAATTAAGTTAAGAAGTTTATAAATAAAAATAAATTGAAATACTTGTTTTTAATTTATAGCTCGCTCTGATAATTTAATGCACCATTTTGAACACGTTTTTATCTATCCTACCAATACCATATTTTAACCATATCGGCAGAATTTTGTGCCAAAGATTCTGAAAAAATGAACTTTTTGTTTTAATAAACGAAAAATACATATTTTATGTTGAAATAAGTGTACAAAAATTTAATTTATCATTTAAGCATTTTTTGAACAATTCCAAAGTTTTTATTTAGCAACTCAAGCTTT
>NW_027294089.1:0-242 GCF_016086655.4 Lepeophtheirus salmonis | reverse complement strand
AGTCAGTCAGTCAGTCAGTCAGTCAGTCAGTCAGTCAGTCAGTCAGTCAGTCAGTCAGTCAGTCAGTCAGTCAGTCAGTCAGTCAGTGTCTCAGTCAGTCAGTCAGTCAGTCAGTCAGTCAGTCAGTCAGTCAGTCAGTCAGTCAGTCAGTCAGTCAGTCAGTCAGTCAGTCAGTCAGTCAGTCAGTCAGTCAGTCAGTCAGTCAGTCAGTCAGTCAGTCAGTCAGTCAGTCAGTCAGTCAG
>NW_027294088.1:0-712 GCF_016086655.4 Lepeophtheirus salmonis | reverse complement strand
AAGATTTAACTTATTTAATTCATTGCTTTTTCGTGTTTTAACTCGCTACGCTCATCGTCTGATAAGGCATCATCAGCATCTTCTTTAAATTTTCTTGGGCAACTCTTGTATACTCGCTTTTGATTCATGAACTCCAATAATTTGATACGCACTGGGTTCATCGGAGACAGTTTTATCTGAGTCATGCGACTTTGCGTGACTCGGGGTTTTGATAATACATTAATTCATACTCAGCAGGCGGTACGTCTCCAATCGGTTCTAGGATTCGGCGCTTGTTAAACCACTTTCAACCCAAGTCAGAGTCGCTCGTTCCACATCCGCTACTCCACGCCAAGGGCATCACCTCAGTGTTGTACAGTCAGACATGGCATTGTCATAAGAATCGCCAACACTGCTCACAGAGGCGTTAAACCCAGCTTCCATTAACCGTTCTGTACTAGTGAATCGATAGGTGCTGGCTACCTCAGTCTGTGATGAATCACACCTTTTGATTTTTCCTCGTACCCATTGTTTGTTCCAATTCATCAAGCATGAAATCAGTCTTCATAGACTTTAAAACCCTCCAGCCAACGATGTAACGAAGGAGTAAACGTCCGTCACAAACGCGACATAAACGAAGCCTCTTCAAGTTGCAATATAAGTGATATTAATCCCCCCGAAAATTAATCAGAGTTTTAAGTAGAATATTTTTAATCGTAACAGAGGAATTTTC
>NW_027294087.1:0-867 GCF_016086655.4 Lepeophtheirus salmonis | reverse complement strand
GGCACGGAACCTTGATATATAAGCGTTTAAAAATTAGTCTGCGTATTTATGGAACTACCGGTATTCTTTGTTGTCCTCAGCAGGCATTTGAGGAAAATGAGTTCTCCTTGAAGGAGGGGTTTCATCAGTTTGGGCCTCTCCCCTCGTTTCATAACCCTAGGGGCTTCCATTGAATCTTTTTTATCAGTTTTTTCTTGTTTTGGGTCTCTTTTGAGTCCTTTTTGGTTCCTTCTTTATACAATGTTTTGGGACCTAACCCTCTTCCCCGCTTGTTGTAAATGATGGTTTCTCATTCCATACCAATTTTTGGGTCGATGTTAGGCGCATCTTACATATTTATATTTAAAATAATATGTACGAAAGGTGCCAATCCGGTGTGGAATGGGCATGTTAAAAAAGGACACCAAAAATCAACATGGTAACCCTAACAATTTGAAGAATGTTTTGGAGGAGAGATAGAATCATGCTCATGACACGTTTCATTAGACCAGCAACAATCAGCTGTGACAAGAGGAAGGAAAAATAATATAAAATAGGACATTTCCTAAAATTACTTCGATTTTAATCCCCAATTCTACTTTGAGTCAAACAAAGACTTACAATTATAGCTCCACACAAATCTTCAAGGTTACGCTCGGTCTTTATAAGCCCACACACGAACGTTCAATCAGGTTTTGCATGTAATTGAATATATTTAGAAAAGGATGTTCACTACTCAGGAATTAAATAATGACAACTGTTAAGGAAAATAAAATTGGCTCTCTATATTACCAATTCAAAATTAACGGGCCAGCTAAAAAATACAGCGGTTTTACATGTATGAATACTGTGATTATGTATTATATTTATGGCAGTCATAGATTTCAG
>NW_027294086.1:0-666 GCF_016086655.4 Lepeophtheirus salmonis | reverse complement strand
TTATCAATTGTTGGAGTTAATATTTATAAGGGTAGGGCAGTAGAAAATATGATATAAAAGAGTGAGCAATATCTTTTTTGTTTAAAATATATCTGAATAATGTTTTTTTTAAATTATCTTTCGATTTAATATTTACTACTTCTACAATATTGTTCATCATGTCCTATCAGTTGGAGTTAATATCTCTACGGTTAAAGTAGTAGAACATATGATATAAAGTGTAGCAATTTTTGTTTTTGTAATTTTGCATATGCATAATGTTTTATTGTTGTTACTTCTATAAATAAACAATTTTAATAATTTTTTCAATATTGCTTGGAGTTAATTTTTCAATAATTTTTTGGAAATTTAGTATGTTTGCCTGTTTGTTTATCGGTCAGTGTCTAGGTATTTTTTTGTAGAACTGCATAACCAGTAAATTTAAGAAATACAAATGTAGTAACGAGATTGTAGCCAAAGGTTTTTTGTGTCATATTAAAAAAGAAAAATAGATATAATGTTTTTCTTTTAATGGACTTCTCATTACTCCTATCCCAGATATTCTCACTAGTTAAAATATAATATAGGTACTAAAAGCCTTTGTTACGAAAATAATCGAGCACTTAATAAAAACAATTTAAAAAAAATTATGTGTTGAAAATTTAACTATATTTAAATTAATTATAT
>NW_027294085.1:0-1179 GCF_016086655.4 Lepeophtheirus salmonis | reverse complement strand
GGCACCACCCCAAATGGTATTGAACTGGAGTGTCCCCGGGTCGTCAGTATTGAAGTCGTAGCTGCAGTACTTCTGTATACTTCTCTTCCTCTGAGGGCTCGAACACACTCCATCAGAAATTATAGTGGGGTCGATCATAGAGACGGTACTAGCCTTAATGACTGGAATGTCAGGTTTGATAAACAATGTTACACAAGGTATTTTAGTGAGAATAAGTGTATTATAAATATTCCATTCCAGGGAAAAGACGATCCTAGATTGCAAATTGTCATGTATTTTTACGCTTTCTGCCTGAATCATGACGCAGCCCTGAAGTACATGGCTCAGGTTGTAAAACTCAGCTCCAGAGCACACTGAGCACTTATTACCATTGGAAAAATTGGTCAAATGCGCCGCCAAGGATATAGATTTACACTACCCTAAATGGTCTGGAGTATAGCGGTAAACTGGTTATCAGAACATCCAGATTAGATTGACAGAGGAAGATAAAGTTATTGGAACCAAGAAAGCCCCAATTGTCAATCCAGGAGTACAGGTCTCTTGTGTATAGGACATTGATTGATTCAGTGTCTAGATATTATAAATCCCTCACCCTAATCTTTTTCGGAGTAAATTTAGACCTATAAACATTTCAAATAGCTTTTATAGAGGGTTCATTAATATTCAGCAAGGATGCTATGCAACCATTAAAAGGTAAGGCAGACAACACATCCAGTCCTGTAAAGGCAAGGCCTCTATTTGCAAGGAGCCTTATATCCTTTCTGACTCATCGATCGATATCCTGATCGGACTGACCGTTGGATAAGGGGTTAATTTCAAGTGCCACAGTACAGCTCATCCATAATAACATTTGGCTAGTCCAAGAGAGATTAAGTTATAGCACTAATGACATGCAGACTGTAAGCCACAGGCCCCTACTGTACCCGGCCGTACCACAGTCAAGTTCATTGCTTAACTTTGACCTCGGTATCAATAGAAACAACACGACATTTGTGTACCCTTACGTAGCTCAGGGACTAGCCCGTATATTTAAGATAAAATACACATAAAGGAAAGAAAAATAGTAAGTGGCACGTTTTTAAGGCAATAAGAAAAAATTTCATAAAAAAAAAAAAAAAACAGATGCATGTGCTAAAACACGTGATATTCAAATGGATTTATCACCAAGGCGAATGAAAG
>NW_027294084.1:0-3081 GCF_016086655.4 Lepeophtheirus salmonis | reverse complement strand
TCACCATAACTCCCGAGCAGACCCTCATTGTTAGTGATGAAAATCTTATGTATAATGGGCATGTTAAAAAAATCAATATGGTAACCCTGACAATTTGAGGAATAACTTGAGGAGATCAACTTACAATCAGCTATGACAAAGGAGAGGTATGAGCAAATAAACAATGACATCGGAAAATTTATTTTGATATCGATCCCCAGTTCGACCCGAGTCCAAAATACTTACAATTATAGCTCCGCATCAAATCAGTTACACAATGTCTTTTATGTGCACACATGAAAGTTTAATTAAAACTTTGAACATAACTGAATCTATTTAGGAAATGATGTTTATCTCAGGAAATAATAATAATGACAACTTCTATGAAAAAGAAAGTTCATTCTTTAGATGAGCAATTACAAAAAGAAAACATACCAGCTAAAAAAACTGATGATTTACAGCACTTTTCATTGTCCTTTTCCGTTTTCAAAAGTGCGCACACTAGTTATTACTACAGTTGATGGGTATGTAATGAAAAAACTACTTTTAAGAATGATAAAAACGGTTTTCTTTTTTTTCATTATTTAATAAGTCGTCATGGTGTTTACTTCTTCTTTTGAAATAAGCATTTTCGTCTGTTTGGTGTAATTTGTTTTAAAAATACATACTAAAAATAATTATGATATTTTTCTGACCCTAATGCTATTTCTTTGTTTCCTTATAAAAATTTCAACTCTCGTTACTACTAATTCATCATTATCTTATACTTGAATGTTTCATTCTCAAAAATTAAATGATAATGGTAACAGCTATTTATAATAGATTTATGTATAGATGCAAGATGGAACCCCTGCCCACACATCAAATGTCGTTCAGCAGTATCTTTCGAAGAAGCTGGGCTCATAGGGGTTTTGGTTGAAAGAGGTTTGACCTTTGTCTTTGCCAAACCTGAACCTCCTTGATTTTAGCATTCGGGACGAAATGGAGAAGGTTGCTTGTGCTAAATATCCTGTCAAGAAGGCTTGTGGTGCTTTCAGAACAAGAATTTACATATGCATTGAATCTAAAGGGTCAATTTTTGAGAAATAAATAAACCTATAGCTGTCCTTAATAACCACGAAAAAGCTTTTTTCTTGTACAAATTCATTTGCACCTTGGCAGCACTTGTAATGTTGCAATTTGTTTTTAGTGGATTAGTGCAATTTATTGTCGATTACAAATTTAATCCAAACTCAATTTTTACAAGTCAATATAATAGCTTTCTTTTGTATTGACTCGCCACAAATATAGATATGTTGAGTGCAATTCGGGTTGTCTACATAATATTAATAATTTAAACTTATAATTGTGAATACACATACACTATAAATAATGATATTTCTGTTTGGTACAGCAAATTATGAATATTTTCACCCATTATAAACCTCTTCAAGATTATCAAAAAGTACAACGAGTTTAGCTTTGCAACTTCAAAAATATATTTTTCAAAGTGGCGTCAACTACTACCTCAATCCGGTGCCGGAACGCATTAAAAGTGTTTTGACAAATTGGTCATATGGGCAATTCCTTTTCAAAAGAAGCCTTCAATTTTTCAACAATTGAGTGCCGGGTTGCACATGTCTTCTTCTTGTCGCCACCCAAGATGCTGTAGTCTAAAGGACTACTGTCTGAGATGGAGGGTGGCAACATTGTCCAAGGTCAAAGTTAGTGAAGTAGTTGAGACAGTAAGTCTGGATTACCTTTATATCATTGCTAGATATTGATTGGGGTTGGTGTGTATTTTACTCATCTCCTACCTGCCTGCCTCTTCTCTTATAAGAATAATGATAGCTAAGCTGCTCTACTCCTAAAAACTCTTCAAATTGTCATGAAATTTGTATATAAATTGTAAGTATTTTTAGCATACTGGCAGACCATATTATTTCAAATATAATAATTTCCATATTTCCTTGAATTTAATTATATTTCAGAAAATTTAATCAAATTATTTATAATCATTATTAGATTATGATCCTACAAACAGCATGCTTATAAATGTATATGAGACTGTTTTCTTTTAGGGTTACTATTTTTCTCCCCCTGCATAATTACCGGGTGTACAAAAAGTAACAAGACCTTCTAAAAATACAGTTTTGAATATTTGTTGTTGATTAAATCTTAAAATTCTGATTATTTTTGAATAGCTTAGATTCTAAGCTTTTGATTGATGTACATGTTGTAAACAAAAATAATGTATAAGTTGTGATGGAGGCAAGAAGACCCATCATAAAGAATTTGATCCACACCGGGAGGACCAACTCGGACATCATGGAGGATTTAAACGTCAGCAAGGCTACAGTCTGTCGGGCCAGAAATTGTTGGACTAATGGGGACAACGTTAAGGACAACCCCAAGAGTGGAAGATCTATCAAAGTGAAACCTGAAGACATCATGGAGGCCTTTAAAGGTCAACCCAACGATGAAGATGTCAGAGTACACCAAGAAGAAGAGGTACATAAGTCTAATGTGTACCTGGCCATCCAAAAGTCTGGAGAAAGGTCACTTAGAAGAATTGAAAGGGCACTCCTTTCCGGCCTCAAAAAGAACTCCGTCTTCAGTAATGTCAACAAATCATGAATGATCTTCAGCACAACAGGAACCGGGTATATTTTTTTTCTGATGAAAATACTTTTACCGTTGACCCCGCCTACAACAAGCAAAATGACTGGGTGGTATACTTAGGCAAGGCTAACAACAGCATCAGGAAAGTCGCCCAGACCAAACATCCAGCCTCTGTGATGATGTTGGGGATTCTGGCATTTATGCTTCCAATTTGGTTTCCTGTTGTATACCGGTTACCTGCAGCCGACTACTCCCTGATGTTCAAGGACAATATGGTTATATAGATCACCAAGACAAAGAAGAAGTCCACCAAACCCATTTATGTATTTCACCAGGACGGGGCTCCAGCCCATAATGCTAATATTGTATATCAACATGAACGTCTGGTCCAAGAACCTTTGGTTCCCTCAGAGCCCAGATCTGAATCCACTTGATTACTCCATTTACTACATTAAACTTCATCCAGATCCATAAGGTGGATATTGGGGTTAAATCATACTA
>NW_027294083.1:0-1113 GCF_016086655.4 Lepeophtheirus salmonis | reverse complement strand
ATATATTTATATACTTTTAAACCATCAAACGATTTTGGGGACATGATGTACAAGGAAAATATTAGTGGAGTTGAATAATTATTTTGATCAATGAATCCCTGTTTTAATTTAGATCCAATGATATTCCTTGGATTAGCAGCTATGTTACTTACTTTAGACAAGAGATACGTCACAAGTTGGCCAGTTGGGCTCAAGTATTGTGACTGAAATCCTGCAACTCAAGTGTTACACATAGCCTGAACAGAAAAACATATGCTCTCGCCACTCTAAAAATATCAAAGATTTAAAACACTTGTGAAACAAGTATCTTTGATTTGACTATTTTTAGGTATAAAAAAACATTGGCAGAAGCTTTTAATATTGCATTTTTTTTTTTTTTGGTATTGTTCGTTTCAACTCCCAATATTTTTTGGAAAGTTATAATACATATTTTTGTTGAGGAAAAAATCATGACAATGGAAGGGAGCGATAACTTTGATAGTTGTAACTTGAAGAGTGTTCTTTTTATTTTCAAAAAATTTTATCATTATTCTTGAAGAGAAAACATACAAGTATCAAGTAATCCCTCTTGCGTGAAAGACGCGGAATGATACCGACAATTTGTCGCAGGGTAATGCCATGTGTGACTCGGAGTAGAATTGAGGATCCACATTCTGTAATTATATATACTTATATCATTGCTAGATACGGAATAGGATATATATATTAAGGATTGGACATTAGGCTAAACCTACAGTTTGGTACAAACTTCGATACAGCCTTCATTGTATGCAATTTTGTACAGTATGTTAGGAATATGTTTTGTTTTTAAAGTAATTATGAATTTTTTTATATTTATTTTACTCTGTAATAATTTCTTGCTTGTACAAATAAACAATTCCTAAATATATTTAACTTCTCTAAAAACAAAAATTGTCATAAGATATATACGAATTATATAATACTATTATTGATATATGTCTCATTTTTTGTCAAAAAGTTGAGTTTGTATACATTTTCTGTCAATAAACAAAACTAATTAGTATTCAATTTTGCCATATAGCGAACAAATTATTTCACTTGATACACTTGATATCTCTCCACCGAAACACTAAGTTTTTATCAACTCGGAAG